>NC_089582.1:4322744-4581869 GCF_019320115.1 Miscanthus floridulus
CACAAGCACCCCCATCCTCCTTACTCACACACACCTCTGGAGTATCTATCATCACTCCAAAGGTTAATATTCCCTCTTCTTTTGATGTCCAGTTTGGTAGGGTAAGTTTTGTGGAAAAAGATGCAGGGGCAATGTTTTGTTTTGCATGCTAGCTCCCCATGCAGGGCAGGGCAGGGCAGGGCAACCCGGCCCATCTGGTGGTCTTTTTGCAGCAGGTGTGTGGTTTTGGTGGAGCAATAGCAAATCTGCAAATGTGCTTGCCTTTGCTTTTCTGGAGTGCAAATAAAGTGCAGCGGTTAGCTTAGGCAATGAGTGTTACTATGTACTAACAGTAAAGCCTTTTGTGCATTTTGAGAATGCAAGAAAGTTGTGCTGACTGTGTTTTAGTAGCATCATATCTCAAGTCTAACAGAGATCAGTGTGTAGTAACCGAAATAAGCATGCAGAGTACTATGTATGAAATATACCTCTAGCACAAACTAGAGATTATCCATCAGCTTTATTATATATTGGACTTCAATTTAAATCCCATGGTCAAATTAAAGAACCTTGTGTATAAATCCCCTAGGAGATAGATGGTCCTAAAAGATTTCAACAGGAATCTGCACTTGTCAGACACATAAATTGAAGTCTACTCTCACCGGGGCAACTTTAGCTAGCAATTTTCATCACAAATTTTGCTTTTTTTTCTGAAAAGCTCTTATATTACAGATTAAAGATACCGGCAATACGGTCAGTCCCCTCTGGAGCATGGTATTGATGGAAATCATGATATATATAGGGCCACTCCATTCTCTTTAGTAGCAAACTTTACCTTTTGCAGATTGTTGTGTTATTATTTAAAAAACTTTATCAAGTAGGAATAGCATCATACAAAAATATAATCAGTCAAATATTCTAATATAAACATGATATGTTTTACACTGCTTCAGATAAGGACTCATCATAGTAGAGGGTTCATGTTGGTGGAGACCAGGCCTGTTCTGGTTTCAGACTATGTAACAATAAACTAGGAGCAGCAGCTATAGGATGGTCATAGATAGAATGAGGTAGGCATGTTACATTTTTTCCAGTGAAGTATCATGTGTGTGTGTCCATGGATAGATGCATAACAGTGGTGGCCTGCCACTCTTATCACCATCAGCATGCCACCACCACCAGCAGCAGCAGCATCTTTTGAGCAGTATATATACACAGGTTTTGTCCTCAGCTAGAAACTCTGGTGCACAGTCTGCTAGCAATTAATTGACAAATGTACAAGGCAACCTACTGTTCCTCCTTGGCTGCTTCAGGCACTGTTTTTTCTCCCCTGCCTTTCTCTTTTCTTTTGCAGTGTATGCTCAGTACAAATATATTTGAATAGCAACTCGTAGCTCCTGTTCCTTTGACATTTGAATTCCTTTTTGAGCATGAGTACTACATACTAGCACTTCTGTAATCTCCTCTTCCTAAATTAATGTTAATTTGGTATGGTATGGCCATTGATTGGATAGAAGCGAGTGCTGTAGTTCTGTAACTCTGTTTTTTTTTTTTTTTTTGCAAAATTAAATGGCTGCTGCTTCACTCATGTACTGTACTATGGTGCCAAGACTAATCTAGCTTTATAGGCAGCAAATGGCCATGCACAAAATGATAGGCAGAATGCATGGAACTGCCATCAAATCGATCCACACCAGCAGCTTTATTTGGATGGAAAGGAATATTTGACGCAAGAATGTTTTTGCGGGGGTGGTTGGTTGTTACTACTCACACATATATCCCCGCGGTTTCAGAGTGCTTTGCGGGGTGCAGAGAATGAACAAGGTCTAGTGGCATGGGAACTAGCTGCTAGTCATCACTCATCAGCTGTATGTATCCTGCTGCTATGTAAAAATACAACTATGGGTTAGTAATTCACGTTCGACCAAGTTTCTAGTGAATAATATTCATATTTGAGGCTTCAAATCAATTTATTATGAAAATACATTTCGTAATTAATCCAATGGTACTTATTTGATGTTCATAAATATTGATATTTTTTATCTATAATTGGCCAAACTTAAGATACTAAGACGTGACAAAATTGCATTACGGAGGGAGTAGGCCATTGCTTGCACGCCCACTTCCTTGCTTTTACCTCTCAAATCCTCAGCTCCTGGTGTATGTGTGTTTGTGTCAACTCAAATGTGGAGAGATCATGCATGTTTGCAAGAGGAGAGAGAAAGCAGCAAATTAGAGAGAGAGAGAGAGAGATGAAGTTAATAAGGAAATAAACAAAGTGAGTTCTTATTTTCTCTTCGATCAGCGTTGCCCGTTGCCCCATTGCAGGGTGCAGCAGCCATGGGTGGGGGCCCTAAAGCAGTCCTCTCTCTCTCTCTCTCTACCACTTTAGCATATCCCTGCATTATTCATCTCTCTCTGCAGTGCCTGGGCTAGCCGGCCGCTGCCATCTTTTATCAGAGTGGGGAGAGTGGAGAATGTGGAGGCATGCATGGCACAGGACCGCCCTGCTGCAGCTGGTTAGTAGTAGTATGTTTGTGTGTGTCGATGATCCCCGGCCGGGCACGGCCAGCTTTGCAAGAATAGCACAGCGGCAGCGGGCAGTGACAGTGAACCCCACGCACCACATGCCGTTTTGCTCTCCTCTCGATCTCCTCTCCTGCCGACGATGCAGCTGGCTGGTGATCTTAGCTATCAGAGCGAGTACGTATATAGCAGAGTGTCAGCTTAATTAGCTATACAGTGGGCTGATAGGTAGGCAACGTACAGCCGGCGGAAGGCTGTATTATAATTAGCCTTGCTCTCAAATTTGTGTTCCCCGTCCCAAGATAATACGTGTACATCTCGCATTTTGAGAAGTCAACTAATTTCAATTTAGACTTGATTTATAGAAAATAATATCAATATTTGTATATTCAAACAAGTTTACTATAAAAATACGTGACGTGATAATCTAATTATGCTTATTTTGTATCATAAATATTAGTATTTTTAATAAATATTTAGTTAAATTTAAAATTAGTTGACTCTTGGAAATGTGAGACGCCCACCTATTTTGTGACTGAGGGAGCTTATATAGACTCAGGTAATAAGATGGATCCATGCATGCATGTGTCTTTTTCTTTTCTTCTTTTGTGAATTTGGTGTGACCATTTATGCTTTAGGGCCCGTTGGGATCTCTAAAATAAGCGAGAATGAGGTAGAAAAAATGAGAATGAGATCTGAACACTTGGATTTTAGAATCTAACTATGTACCCTAAACCCAATGTTTCAAGACTATGCAAAGATAAGATAATAATCACTATGATAATAAGATCCAAATATTTTTTTTAATTCATAATTCACATTCTATATTTATTGTCTAGTAGAATCTAAAATCTCACTATTAGAATGAGATCCAAACACGGCCTTAGTCGCCCTACTAGCTAAACCTAAGCCCCTTGCCTAGTTGCATTGCATTTATTTGCACGTTGAGTACGGAGTACCCAGTACCACTACCAGACACAGGATGCTGCCACCTGGACGTATGCTACTCTACGTGCGTGCTCCATCAATCTCTAGCTTGTCATGCTTTGCCTCCTCGTCCCCCCGCATGGGCCGTGGTGACACTCTCTGCATGCATGTACTGTCCATCTAACAAGCTTTGTTTAATCGTCGATCATGCATCGTGGGATATTTATTTTGTTAGCTTAATGACTGGGTCCAAGGTATTACATAATCCTATTCCACGTCTGAGTCCCTCAGGACGGAAGTCTATGTTTTTTATAAAGGAATTTTATTCCGGCTTATGCAAGAGTTTTACACTCAACCATTCATTATTACATAGTTTCAGCCACTAGCTGAGATGAAGAAATAAATCCCTCAAAAAGTGTGGGAGACTGTATAAGCAAATTAAGCTCTAAGCCTATAAGAAAGCAACCATCCATTCCTGGAGAAAATCTCCATTGCTACAATCTTCATCACTTGGCGTGCTTGAATGGCCTCCTTTGAAGTATGGACCAAAACCATGTCTAGTGGGCCATCCTCTGTAAATAAGAGTAAAAGTTTTTTTTGTCAAATATTACATCATTTCTTTGTCAAATATTACATCATTTCTGTAGACCAAAATATTGTGCTTGCTCCTACTCGAATTTGAGGTTGCAACTTTGAGCCTAGGTGTTGTAACCATGTTTGGAAAAAAACTAGTCATATCTCTTGGTGATTGTAAACGAAAAGCTATGTGAGCAATCCTTCAAATACAACGTATATATTACATGGCACTCAAAAAACAAATGTTGGATGGTTTCTTTGTTGTTACAAAAACAACACTTTTTATCATCCTTCCAATTTCGATTTATAATAAGATTGTCTTTTGTTAAAATTACCCCTTTTATAATTTTAAAGTATAAGCCGACCAGTCTGATTTTGTTGGTTGAATTGGTCCGTGTGTGCTCCTAGCTAATTCATCAATAAAACTACTGATGAGTGTTAAGGAAAGAGCAAGATGAGTATGCGTTTCCATTGGTTGGTGATGATGCATTAGTCCTGTCTGTAGTATGCCTATCATATTGAATTAGGTTTTGAGCATCAAAGAAAGCTGCTGCTGCTGCTGCAGCGCAACACACACATCTATATGCATCTGTGGTCCTCAAAGGGTGCATGTTGCATTGTTATTAGGTTGTTAATGACTGGCGCCAGAGATATAAGCTGGCACAAATTGAATGGAGTCTTATTCCTTATATATATGCCTCTTCTGTCTCACTGCCTACTGTCTGGATGCATAAATATGGACCACATGCATACTAATGTATATGCAAAATAATGCACCACTGATCCATCTGTGGCAAGCAGCATGCGCCTGCATGAGAGTACTACACTACACCAGGCTACACACACCAGCTCGGCAGCTCCTCCTCTGAATCTCTGGTGAGCTCTCAGGCAGCAACAAGGCCCCAATTCAGTTCAAACATGCATATGCATCCGATCATGCATAAATAATTCACAAATGAATGCATGCATGCATGCATCTCTGATGAGCATGCATATGGAGCTGAGCTCTATATAGCCCTGAGTTGCAGATATATCTCAGCAGCAGCTGGCCGCCGTGCACCGGCCGGCACAAGTTGCAGATGCACGCAGTGGTAGCCCCGAGAGCCTAGTTAACATATGGTACAGGAAGGCAGACTCTGGAGAAGCGTGTACCCATGCATACAAAGGACACCGTTGGACACCAGAGCAAGCGAGACACCTCGCTCCTCCTCGCTGGCCGGAGATGGCGACCACTCATCAGCTTGTTGCCTGCCTCCTTGCGATCGATCTGATACGAACCAAGACGGACGCGGCAGGATGATGCAGCGAGCTGGACGATGATGGATCAGCTCATTTAGTTTTCTGTTACCGTCCAGTCTGTTCTGGTGATTCTCTGGTGATCCCATCAGACATTCAGATCGACAGCCGGGCACACAGTGGCTGTACATGCATGGATTGAAGTACATGCATTGATCCATGTGTTTTGCTGGATAACTTGTACTAATAATCAGCCAACAAGTACGTACTGTGCATGGGTTTCATAACTACATATACTATATACACGCATAGAGATAAATGCACTGCACCATAGGTCTATTAACTTTTTAGGCTGTGTCATTAAGGCCCATGAACTCTAAAACTTGCATATTTAGCTCCATAAACTTTTTAAATCATTCACTATAGATCAATACCCCTTCGTTTGGTTGATGTAGAAAAAATCATCTTTTTCACCTAGGGTTTCATGTATCGGGTATTTTGATGTAGGATTAGGGATTTTCTTGAATTGAGCAATAGATGTACACAATTTTGGCAATGTAGGGACTGATGATGAAGAATTCACATTTGAAGTGCATCAGGCGAGGGTCAAATAGAGCCTATGTGTATGATAAAGTCAGTTGGTTTGATCACATAGATATTGATACATGGTCTCCTCTGTGGATAGATGACTTTGCTTATCAGTTAAACAACCTAAAGAATCAAAACATGAAGGTTTACTGGCTGCAACCTGGGAAGGATCTCTGAGATGGGTTGAGATTAGTTTTTTCTTTGCGAGTTGGTTGAGATTAGTCTGCTCTGGTGAACCCAATTTAAACTGGCTCTAGCTGCCACGTCAGATCTATTCCGTAAGCGAAGAGATATGGGCTTAGTTGACACAACTAAAAAGTTGATTGACCTATGATGCATTTACCTCATATACGTACATGTATGGCAGGAATTGAATCGTGTGTATGGCAGGAATGAATTGAATCGTGTTCAGTTCTCTCTGTTGGATCTTAGGGGCAAGTTTTCAATGTGTGTGGTCGCCTGACATGAGACATAAAGAGATCACGATCCAAGAGAGAGAGAGAGAGAGAGAGAGAGAGAGAGACTGAGAGAGGAGCAACATTTTCCAACAGCTGGTTTGCAGGTCACGTATAGTAGCTATCGGAGCCCTCCTTTGAGTACACTTCTCTTTGGGCAGCATGTACGGAAAGACCCACACCACACTGCGTGCTTGGTTACCGCCCCTGTGCCCTACGTACGTACGTACAACAACCCTAGCTTTGCATGCCGTCCCTACATACACACAGTGCTGAATGAGAGAGAGAACTGAGAGAGAGAGAGATGAATCTAGCTTAGATTTTGTTTGGATCTTGTGCATCCATCCATCCACTCGTGAAGGGACAATGAAAAGCACAGGGTTTCTGCAGGCTCGGTGCCACCCATCTTTAAATGCGAGCACAGCATGCACTGGTACTGCGATTACAGAACCATGCAGCTGTTTGTAGCCTATTGCTAGAGCTCATCACAAAAGCCGACCGCCCAATACATACCCTCCTCTCCTTTAAAGTACATACATGAAATCTAGGCTATATACCTTCTATTGTTGTTTATGTGTATATTCATCTAAAAAAATGTGTTCTACTTGTTGTACTTACTACTGTGGCCATGTTCGCTTATCTTATAATCCGTACTTTTCAGCTTGTTTTTTCAGTTAGAACAGTGCTTTTCTCTCACAACAAATCAGCCGAAATAGCGAAGCGAACGGGGCCTGTATAGCTAGCATCACTGTTTCTCCAGTAACGACGTTGATATGATCAATCTTTGATAGTGGTCACCCAAGACCAAGACTCACTTTGGTCAGACCTCTTCTAGGTTATTAGCTTATTATCTACATTGTTCATTTACATTTGTTTTTATAGCCAAACTCATCCCTGAGTTGGGTTAGTCCTCACTCTAGATATTTAGTTGCATGAACAAAATCTTACTGTTACTAATTCGAGGCTACTTTATCTACAAAATGGAGGCTACTTTTGGACCCTCTCAGTTAATCCTCATAGGATGCACCAGGAAAAGACATAAATCCTAAAATATTTCATACAAAGACAAACACCAACCATCAATTTACTAAACTCTAATCATCATTAACAATAGCCATGAGATTAGTTTTGTTTCTAAACTATCCACATTGTCCATTAGACTTATAAACTAAGAACACCGACCTCCCTAATAAATTTGTCCCAATTATCCACCTCTACCCATTATGAAAGATAATTCAAAGTAATCCTTAAATCTACATCTAAATTAATCACATCTACCAATAATACAGATAATTTAAATCACCCCTCACTTTGTTTCTAAACTATCCACCTCCCAATGTTATTAAATGGATGCTACCTCATTTTTGAGCTTCAAGTTTGTCCACATGAAACAAGCAATGGAAAGGGGATAAATCCTATAAACTCTTCTCACAAAAAAAAACTCACCATCATATCCATCAATCCAACAAGTTCCAAAGTAACACGTACTATGAAAGGTTGTCTAAAGTATCCCCTAAATTTATATCTAAATTACTACCCACATCCGTCATTACGAAAGGTAATTCAAAGTAACACTACTCTAATTAAGTTTCAATCTAAATTATTCACCTCTATAGTTAAAAATGGACTCAAGTAAACCCTTAATTCTCTACATTACCTAAAATACCCTTAAATTACCCTGTATATGCTTCTAAATTATCCATTTCTACCACTATTAATATTCATGAAGCATAGGTGATAAGTATATATTTTCATAACTTGGCAATTATTAAAAGTGTATTCTAAGATCCTAGCCACGAATATACGATAATAGTCTCTTAATAAATGTTAAAAGAAATGAAATGCAGAGTGCACTTGGAATCTTTCAGACTTTAGGTACAGTGATCTTTTTTCTTTCTCTTTCATTCATTGCATGCTAAGCCTATCTGCGTCAGCAGGGTGGTTTCTAGTGGTCGACTGACCTATGTAGCTTTTGCTCCTTTGCCTATGTCAGGCCATATATGGAATGCATGCATGAAACCACGTCTGTGACTGTTCAGCAGCAATAATAGAGAGAGAGAGGCCAAAGGAGATCACACATCGTTTTTTTTTTCTTGTGTGTTTTGTCTCTCCCTGATTCGTGGCTTGTTTCCTTCTGCAGCTCAAACTGTTTCAGCAGCGTTCTCAGCACCGACCCAACCCTGCAGCTACATCTGCTACCTCTTCTCGTGATCGATCCGCTCGGCTCAGCTCTTATCAGTGGCCGAATGTTTCTCGCTTTGCGTTTGTCTTTTGGTTGGCAATACAGTGACACAAGGAGGTATCAAAAACGCAGAAATTTGAAAGATCATCAGCTGGTTTTTTTTCGAATATTTTATTACTGTTTGCAATTAGGTATAAGCTTAATTACTACGTACTCACTTTTTCCAGAATATAAACTGCAATAATTTGACTTGGAGCGGTCTTTAACATTACACTTTGACAGCTAATTTCTTTTATAATGTCTGAGAGGTAATTATTAGACAGAATATTTGAGACGTAAAATGTGCATTGGTGGGTGTATTTTGATTAGCCTCAAATTGCCATTTCAAAGAGCCCTGCGTGCCTTTCGGTACGTAATGTGCCTGAATTAATTATTGCACGCAAATACTCCCTCTGTCCCAGCAAAATGTATTTATTTTGAGATGGAAGTAGTATTCAGCTAGCTCATGCAAATAATGAAGGGTGGATGTTCAGGAATTATTAGTTGGGCCATTCGAGGGAAAGATGGGAAGAGAATCAGTGACGATGGCCCCATTGACTATCCAGAAGCTAAAATGATGTTGTTCCCCCAAAAAAAAAGATAAATTTTGATTCTCTGAGATTTACTATCCAGAAGCTAAAATGATGTTGTTTGATTAAGATAAATTTTGAATCCTAGAGTGGCATTTTTTTCACAGAGGGATTATATCACTCATGGTAACCAGAGTTTAATCATTATTAGAAAGTATTTCCAAGGGTCCAATAGGGGTGGCTTGAAAAGAGGCCTCCAACAGGAACCCTGCGTCGTCTCCACCGTGGCTACCATGTATTGCTCAACCTGTTCTAGTGAACTAAGTATCTATTCATCTCACATGAAACCGTTAGTCCATCTAAGGTTGTTACTCAATTATCCAAATCAAACAAGAGACCGAGAGAGAGCATGTTGTAAGGTCCTGTGACTCCATGAGTGCCTAGGGGGGGGCTGAATTGGGTGCCTAATTTCAAACTTTAAACCTATGGCTTAATGAAAACTACCACTAGAAAAATCATAAACTAACTCTAGCATGACGCACACTTAAGATTTTTTCCTAGTGTACTTTAACTCACCCTCAACTCACAAAAGAGTTTTGCAACCTACAACCAATTCTATCAACTAGCCTATAGCTAATCTAGGAAGGCAATGGTCACACAAGCAAGACACAAGCGGAAGAAATAAATGTGGTAAGTAAAGAGCTAGAGTTAGAGAGGGCAAACTCCTAGAGATGAGTCAATTTATCCAATAGTATATTGCCAAAACACATCCCCTAACCCACACTGGAGCCCTACCGAGGTATGCTTCTGATCACTTCCGGTCTCGGTGTTGGATTGCCACTAATAAGACCGATGCTGACCAAAGGCAAGTATCGTGAATCACTGTAAGTCTCACTAACTACCGCCACCTGACTCTTCTTATCACCTTGACGCCATGTTTATTATGGAGGTTCTCCACAAAGAAAGAGGTGTCCTCATCCCCAACACACTGGGTCATCGCCGCTCCACATGAAGATCGAAGGGTCCACACTTGGAAGGCCACCAAAGGCCCTCAGTGGAAGGTCACAGAACTCTTGTAGCCTGTGAGTATGAATCTAAATTATACATGTACTCCCTCTGTTCCGGAATAAATAATCTTTTAATATTTAAAATTTGTTCCATAAAAAATAACATTCTACAAAAACATGTGAGACTGCCTCCTAATACGGAAGCTAATCACGGGTGCATGCAAAAGGAGAGGAGATGATAATATATACATGTGTCTTTTGTCAACGTCCTTAATCTGTCTGAATTTTTTCTAAGGGCCATTTATTTTGCGACAAAGGGAGTATGTTTCAATATCATAATTTCCAATGTCATTTGGAACGACAGTGTGTGAATGTGACCTAGCTAGTCAGGTGTAGATAAGAGATCCGCGCTCCATCTGTCGTAGCGGCGTGATGCATGTAAAGGTCATGAATGTTTCTTTGCCTTACGATTCAACACTGAACTAAGGAGGGAATGCTGCAAAATGCGTTCCAAAAGCGAGACAAGGTGATGCCTAATAGTAGGTCGGAAATAAAGATGCATGCATGAGCATGAGTCGTCGCATGCATGCTATATCTGCTTGTGTACAGCCAAACCAGGAAAAAGAAAAGCTCCTGCCTGGCCGCCTAGCTTGAATTATTGTACAGTACGTCATTGTTCTAACTTGTTTGAAAAAATATAAAACGAAGTTGTGTTCTGCCTAAGTACGTAACCCCAAAAAAATGCTAGGATATATGTCATATAAGTATATCTACTTCGTGGCATATGCTGCAGAGGTTAACAATGAAAAGTGCGTGTAGCGTACGAATCAATCGGGAATTGCATAAACTAATTGACAAGCATGCAGATCGATCACATGCTAACTGCATGCCACATTACTGTCAGGCACTTGGATCAATCATGATATGAAGAACAACTCGCAGTTCTGGTTTACATGCGCATCTGCTTGTTGATCATGCGATTAGACTGCTTCTTCATGTTTGTTTATTATTAGGAAAAGATAGCAGCTTTGAACGAGAGCCAGACAGTCTTTAGGTCATCAACTGGCGGCTGGATCACTACGTAAAAAACGGTTTTTAGCAACGGTTCAATTTTTTTTGTAGGGGCGGCTGGTGATGGAGCCGCCCCTACAGTAGCGTGCTCGGGTGCTCAGACACCAGCCGCCCCTACAAATGGAACAGCAGGGGCGGCTGGTGTTACGAGCCGCCCCTACAAATAGGGTTTGATTTGTAGGGGCGGCTCAATCACCAGCCGCCCCTGGAAATGGTATTTGTAGGGGCGGCTGGTGATTAAGCCGCCCCTACAAATGGCTCCATATTTATAGCTTCGATTTGTAGGGGCGGCTCAATCACCAGCCGCCCCTACAAATGCCCCCCATATAAAACAGATGTAGCACATTCTTCCTCCTCGGGTCACTCCAACCCGTGAAAGAAATGTGGGGAGGCCTTGGGCACCTCCCAAAAATTGCTCTACTAAGAGGGGAAGGTTTTAGTCTCAAATTCTTTGGTGGAGAGGTTGTAGAAGGTAAAAAATGCTATTCCATACTTTTTTTTGAAAGTTTTAATGGTTGGTTAGTGAGTAATTAGAGTTTTGTTTTTCTCTCTCTTCTATGGTGCTTGAGCTATTTATGAAGCAAATTAGACCCAAGTTTTAAATATACTAGGGTAAATTAGGGAGGGGAACAAGATCATACCCTTATTTGGTCCATGTTTCTTAATTTTAGTGAACAATTAGTTAGTTTTATGGATGTTTCATGTGCATGTGGATCTAGATCTAGGGTTTGGTTTTTTTATTAATTTTGTTTTTGTAAATTTATGTTTGATGAAATTAGACTAGGGTTTGTATGAAAGATATTGGGTAAAGTATAATTGTTGCTAATTGTTGTCTTTGAAATTATTTATTGTAATCAATAAATATGTATTTTAATTATTTATTGATAAATGAGCCATTAATTTATGCTTCATGTAATTATATTAGATTTATATTCATATATATCTGAAGTATATACAATTATTCTCAAGTAATTATTAATTTGTTTCATTTTTATATATATCTGAATAAGTAGTCCTTTAATGTTTGTTTTGTTGTTGTTGTAAAAGATGGAGTACAAGAACTCTTGGATGTATGGTTCGTTAAGGTTCAAGGCAGGTTTCCGTGAAGAGGTGGATAAATTTATTGAAGCCGCAAAGAAGCATGCAACGACATTGAAAGAGAATAAGGATACAATTATTTGCCCATGTAAAGATTGCAAGAACCGTATGGCATGGACAGATGTGACTATCATCAGATCACATTTGATTATGCGAGGATTCGTTGAGGACTACACAGTGTGGATTCATCATGGTGAAACGGTTATTGTTAACGACGAGGATGAGGAGGAATACGACGACGAAACCATAGAATCCCTGTCCCAATATTCAGCAGAGCTTGATGCACGAATGGATTTCGAGTTTGGCAATGAACAAGGTGGTGATGCTGGTGGTTGGGATGGTAACGACGAAGGTGGTGCCAATAATGATGGTGGAGCACGTGTCGGGGATGAAGATGATTTGGAGGACATGATTCGAGCCCTTGGACCAGAGATTTTACTAAATAGCCCGAAAGGTCTAGAAAATTTGGAAAGGGTGACAAAAGCATCGAAGGAGACTGTGTATGGTGTTGAAAAGGGTTGTCCGACACATTGGACATTGCTACGTTTTGTGCTTGAGCTGCTCATCCTGAAGGCTAAGTATGGCTGGTCAGACTGTAGTTTCAATGATCTATTGCATCTCCTGTCATGGGTGCTGCCACAACCAAACTCAGTTCCCACCAACACATACCAAGCGAAGAAGGTCATAAGTCCATTGACAATGGGGGTTGAAAAAAATCCATGCATGCCCCAACCACTGTATACTTTTTCGTGGCGAAACGTTCAAGTCACTGGATAAATGTCCCCGGTGTGGGGCCAGCCGGTACAAGAACAATGACCTTTACGGTGGGGATGAACCCTCCACGGGGAAAAAGAGGAATAAGAAGGGTACCAAAAAGGTGGTACAAGAATCTCAGCCCCCAGAGGACACTCCATTAGGCAACGATGCAAAGCAGAGAAGAATTCCTGCCCTGGTAATGTGGTACCTGCCAGTGACCGACCGCTTGAGACGTATCTTCCTAAACCCTAAAGAAGCCGCACTCATGACATGGTGGGATGATGAGCGCAAGGTGGATGATGATAAGATTGCACACCCGGCTGATTGTAGTCAGTGGCAAAGGTTTGATGAGAAGCACAAAGAATTCAGCGATGACCCAAGGAATGTACGGTTTGGCTTGAGCACCGATGGAATGAATCCCTTCAATGAGAGGATGAGCGACCACAGCACATGGCCAGTGATCTTGACCATGTACAACATCCCAACATGGCTATGTCAAAAGAGAAAGTACCTTCTCCTCACTATTCTTATTTCTGGCCCTAAACAACCAGGCATTGATATAGACGTGTTCCTCGAGCCCTTGATGCAAGAAATAGAGAGGCTATGGAGGCATGGGGAGCAGATGTACGATGCGTTCCGAAAGGAGGACTTCATATGTAGAGCAATAATATTTGTTACTACCAATGATTACCCCGCGCTGTTTGCTTTGTCTGGACAGATCAAAGGGAAGACGGGATGCTTGGTTTGCTTGGATGGTACTACATGGGTGTACCTGGATGCATCCAAGAAGATAGTTTACCTAAGGAACCGACGCTTCTTAAAGATAAGTCACAAGTACCGCAGCAAATTGTTCTTTAGATTTTATGACAACGCCCCGGAGATTGAACCCCCTCCGGAGAGACGTCATAACAGAGAACACGTGTACAGAATGGTGAAAAACATACGCGTCGTCTATGGAAAGAAGAATCCGGATGGGACGAACAGAGATAGAAGCACACCTCCTGTCGAAGGCGTACCTTTCAAGAAACAATCGATCTTTTTTCAGTATCTGCCTTATTGGCCAGACTTGGAGGTCCCCCATGCCATTGATGCTATGCACGTGCAGAAGAATGTCTTTGAGAGTCTCATTGCTACCTTGATGGACACAGGCAAGTCAAAGGATGGTCTGAAAGCACGGAAAGACATGGTGCAGCTAAACGTGATGCCACAGCTTCACCCGGTACCTGAGGCTAATGGAAAATACACTCTGCCCGTGGCAGTGCTTCAACCTAACACCAGACGAGAAGAGAGCTATATGCACTTTCCTGAGAGGGATCAAAGTCCCGACTGGGTTTTCAGCAAATGTGAAGAAGCTAGTGTCGATGAAGGACTTGTCAATAACACACTGCAAGGCTCACGATTGCCATGTGATGCTGACAGTATTTCTACCTATTGCAATCAGGGCTATAAAGCCAGAGTTCTTGAAAATGGCCATCACCCGCATGTGCTACTTCTTTTCGAAGATCTCACAGAAGACGATTGGCAAGGAAGAGCTGAGTGACCTACATGAATTTGTGGTGGAGACACAAAACCAACTGGAGATGTGTTTACCTCCTACTTTTTTTGATATAATGCCACATCTCATGATTCACATGGTTCATCAAATACAGGCGCTTGGCCCTTGCTACTTGCATGAAATGTGGTCCTACGAGCGGTTCATGTCGGTTCTAAGTCGATACGTGCATAATCGAGCATACCCAGAGGGCTCCATGATAGAGGGTTACAGTACTGAAGAAGTCGTCGAGTGCTGTCAAGAGTACCTAAAAGTACAGAAAGGGATTGGTAAACCCGATTCTCGTCACAAGGGTAGGCTGGCTGGGAAGGGCACTAGTGGTAGAAAAGTGTTCATCGACCATGATTACAAAGATGTGAGTCGAGCGCATTATAGTGTCTTGCAGAGTACACAACTGATGCAACCGTATATTGATGAACACTTGGCTATCATTATGGCGGAGAGAAATGGCCGTTCGGATGATTGGGTCATGAAACAACACAAGCAACGACTAACTACATGGTTGAAGGACCAAAACATACCGCCTAGAGAAACCATAGACTCTATTACCATCAGTAGGTTGGCGGAGGGGCCATCGAGACAAGTGACATCTTGGAATGCTTATGACATCAATGGGTATACGTACTATACCCACGCAAAGGATAGTAAATATGTGAACCAAAACAGCGGCGTTCGAATAGAGGCTCTCGATGGATTAGGGCGAAAGATCCAATACTTTGGCATCATTGAAGAGATATGGGAACTTGACTATGGAAGGGATATAACGGTGGCCCTGTTTCGATGCCGCTGGATCAAACAACACCAACTGAACGAGATCGGATTAAGAGTCATGGACCTCGAGAATCTAGGCTACCAAGATGACCCTTGGGTGCTCGCTTCACGTGTCGCACAAGTTTTCTATATGTCTGACCCACAAAGTAACCTCCCCCCGAAGAAGAAGACAAAGCACGTGGTTGCCTCCGGGAAACAGCACATTATTGGAGTTGATGGCGTGGACGATGTTGAAGCTTACAATAACTACGATGAGATGCCGCTATTCACAGACTTTCCTAAGAAGATCAGTGTTGTGGAAAAGAACCTCCCCAAAGACATATTGCCATGGGAACGAAAAGGTGTCAAGGGGAAAGTCGTTACAGCAGGGCTAGCTAGTTGTTTAACGTGGAGTGTTTATGTAAATGTGTGTTTGTAAGACTTCATTTATGGATGCGTGTGAGACTATATATTTATGTACGTGTGTAAGACTATATATTTTTGTATGTGTGTGAGACTACATTTATGCATGTGTGTGAGACTACCCTTTGCAACATCCAGATGACTCTATTTGAACATCCACTCTATTACTACTAAAACTTTATGAAATCACTTAACACTTTATGAAATGAAGAAATGACCAAAATATTGTTTTGACTAAAATTGTTTATATATATATATATATTTCTTCATATACACAATTTTTGTGCATATACATAATTTTTTATATTACTTTGTGTTTTTATGATATAAAAAATATAGAAATTATAATTTAAAAAAATGGAAAATATTTGTAGGGCGGCTGGATCAGGAACCGCCCCTACAAATGCTATTTGTAGGGGCGGCTGGATCAGGAACCGGCCCTAGAAATAGGAGGGAGTATTAATAGGATGGCGCACGGTAGTGATGTCGTCTGGGCGCTGTCTTCTTCCACCGACGACGCCGTCAGGCTGCCCGCGCCTAGGGTTTCCGCCGCCGCCACCGCCGTCGGTCCCGCGCCCGCGCCCGCCCACACCAGCCCCCGGCGCTCGGCGTCCCGCACCCGGCCCCCAGCGCCCACCCCCGCAGCCGCCGCCCCCAACTCACCTCCCCCAACTACTCCTTGACGGCTGCTCACCTCGCCGCTCGGAGTCGACGGAGGCCTGAAGCGAGCGCTCGAGCTGGATCTGCGACCTCATCCGCGCAAGGGCGCGCCAGGCAGGAGACGTCAAGATCGACGAATGAACTGGGTTTGTCTCGGACGGCGCGAGCAAGGACGATCTAGTGAGGTACGGATCGGCGGTGAAGAGGCCTGGTCCATGGCTAAACACAGAGGTAAGCTTCGTGCGATGTTCCTTTTGTCAAGAAACTGTTTATTGGCTTAACCGATTTTTTTGGCATATATTCACATGGTTAAACATTGAGGCCCTGTTTGGATGCAAAGTATCTTGTAGTGTTGGACAAATATCACGGTTTTGCAAAATACATTGGTTTTTTTAAAGCTGTTGGCTGCAACAAACCTTCTAGAACTCCAATCAGGACCTTTCTTTTTTTCTTCTAAACCACTGTATTTACTTTTGGATCTTACAACAGCCTAGACTTATACAACAAAATAGTTTATTTGTCAAGAACTTGAATGTTGGTTATTTTTCCCACCTAATTGGGCTTTACAGTTGTGTCGATCCAATTGGATTTGTGCAGTATTTTCCATGTCGTTTACAGTGTCTGTTGAAAAGATAAAGTATATGTTGGCACCCTGTATATTTAGTTTGCCTGGACCATTGTGGATTTCATATTGTCCATCTCACCGATTCAGAAATGTAGTTAAATGCTTGAAGAAGTTAGGAATTTTTTAATTATGATGAATTAATGGTTAGTAGTTTCTTATATAGGGCAATACTTATCAGTCCTACATTAGTCCTTCCAAAAGCAGCTTAAAATTCTTCCTATGCTTAAAAGTCTTTGAAGGCTTCATCCATGCTATCTCATTTATATAGGAATAGGATATATTGCAAAGTTGACCTGTAGTTCTTGATCTTTTAGTTGGCTGAAATGATATGGCTCCTTATAAATTGATGTGGGATTATCACATGTCAGCACAGGTTGTTCTTAATCTTCTAAGTTTGCTTGGTGGAAATGCTGCTCTAGTTTGCTAAAGATATATTTCAATAGAACAAATATTACATATCTGACTAGCTGAATTGAAACCTTCTTAACTGCAGAGTTCTCAATTCATGTACTTAATCCACTGTACTTGCTTCCAAGCTTTGTTTGCTGCTTTGTGCCTTTTCTTACCATTCCTCTACTGCAGAGCTCCTGAGTAGACGATAAATTGGGGTTTGATGATGTAGGTGTTATTTTCATTTTTGCATCTCTGCTGCTAGACGTTCAATAATTTGCTGCTTAATTAGTACTAGGTACTTATTTAGTTTAGTGCTGTTGATCAGATCACGATATCGTATCTGGTAGAAGGCACAGATCAGGCATGCAAACTATACGAGGCCTAATGCCTGGTAGCCTTCTGTAGCTGAAGGCGGTATGGTTTTTACTGAACCTACAATTCAGTGTTTGTGGTTGCATAAGCGGTAGCTGGTAGCGAAAGGTTGCTAGTTAGCTAGTCTATTGATGTTAGTTTCATAGAGTCAATGTAAGTCACCTTTGCCAATGATCAATTGGTTACTCCAAAGTCTAGGCACACCTTTTATCACTTACAGTACGTCGTAAGTGTGACAAAATGGCACCCAATTCTGCCACTTGCTGATGATGAGCATGTGGAGCAAAACAGATAGTGTTGTTCGTTTCACTCTGAGCTTTCTTTTTTTGGGGGAACAATTTCACTTTGAGCTTTCATGAATTGCTCACTCTTTTGCTAACAGTATCGGAATCCAAGGGTCGGTGATCTTCATTTAGCTGTTATGTTAATTAGCTCCTTGAACAAACTTTTCCTACACCCCTGTTTTGTCTGAACCTTAACATATACTGTATCTTGAAGAAACCCAGCTGAGAACACCCAGTTGTATAGGAAAAAAGAAGCTGATGAAAAAAATGAGATCCAACCCAGTGGTGTAGTGAGACAAACAAGACAGTCTAGGGTTATTAGTGTGTGGATTACTTTTAGCATTGTATTATTATTTGTCTAGAAATTTTCTCTACTGTTGAACAACATTACCTGTAGTTCTGTTCTTTAATCTTATGAGCTATAACCTGTGTTACCTCTGTTCTTACTGTTCTGGACATCAGTAATTTGATCTTGGTTATATTGCTGTTTTTCTAGGCATTTAATATTTGTTCTAAAACCCTTGAAATTGGTAAGATTGGACTGTCACATTAGTCTAGGATCAGTGATCACCAACAAGCATTGGAAGGCTACCTAAAGCAGTTACCCACTGATTTGAGAGCAAATATATATAAACAACCATGTTTATGCACTTAATAAGCATTCTTCATCTATATACTTGCCATGATAAATGTTGAAATGATCTTGAGTAGCTATATTTCTTTTATACAAGCTGTGGAAATGATCTTGCTCCTTTTTATCACATTTATTATGGCTTTTGTTTGGATGAAATACTTGTTCATGTGTGATCGAGCAAAGTCAGTATGGCAATCCATGCCACAACTTAAGTTGGTCTAGTTTTTTAATGACTAGTCAACAGTTCAACACCGACAGACTCGTCTTTCTCACACCTGCATGTCCACATTGGAATGCATAAATCTCAGACCTAGCCCTTGTTAATTTGGATCATTCATGTGCTGATACCTTAACACAAAGTACCACTATAAACATTGATACAGTAGTGTGACTGGTATTCAGCAGAATGTGGTTTTGAATGTGAGTGCCTGTTCTAACAATATTGCCTTTTGTCATGATTTGTCCTTTTGGGTTCTAACAATATCTGCTGAGTAGAAATAATCCTTGCATTTATATTATTCTTCTTACATTGTCATTTGTCAGTATTATGATGATCCTCAAGTTTTAGTAAAAATTAAAAATACACTATTGTGGCCGGTGGCTACTAATCTTCTCTGTACTTGCTGTCTTCTCTGTACTCCTCTTCTACTACTACTCTCCTCTACTCCACTCTACTCCTCTCCTCTCCTAAGCAGCTGTTGCTTTTTTTTGCTACTTCTACTACTTCCCTACTACTACTGTCTACTACTTCTGATTGTCCGATCTGCTTATCAGGTTCGGAAGATATTAAGCATATGATGTTCTTACATTGTCATGTTGCTTTTTCTGGGAAGCAGCACCTGCTTTTTTTTTGCCAAATCTCCCCTCTCCTCTATTTGTTGCCACCTTTCCTATCCTCTATGTTTTGGAAGCAGCACCTGCTTTTTTTTTGCCAAATCTCCCCTCTCCTCTCCTCTCCTTTGTTTTGCCGATGATGAAATCGTCCAAGTCCATACATTATATGGAATATGAGCTGATGATCAAGAACTTGTGAGGAACTTGGCATCATTAGCAGCCGCCCCTACATTACCTTCTCCTCTCTTCTCTGTTATGATGCCTTGATGCTCCAAGTTCAAGATCAGATGATGATTGACATGTTTCTGAGGCCTCTACCACTGCTACTTCTCGTTTTTTATATATTGTTGTTTTATAGGACTACTTTGGTTTATAGATCTTTTTGATTTCTTATACCTTCTCGCGTACCTAAAGCACACTTTCTTGCATCTATTAGAACAAAGCGCGAAATAATGTCGCG
Organism: Miscanthus floridulus; assembly: GCF_019320115.1. Classification (NCBI taxonomy): domain Eukaryota; kingdom Viridiplantae; phylum Streptophyta; class Magnoliopsida; order Poales; family Poaceae; genus Miscanthus; species Miscanthus floridulus. The sequence goes on from NC_089582.1 coordinate 4,342,702, forward strand.
GACACCAGACAGTGCAGCCCGATGCCCCGAGCATGATGAGCAGCCAACCCTTGAGGAGCAAGCACTAGAGGACCAGCTTACTCAGGAACAGTTCAATAAGGAGGTAGAAAAGGATCTAGAAGTGATGCTTACTCAGGAGCAGTGTGACGAGGAGGAAGGCCCCGAAGGAGAGGCTGCTGAAGGCGAAGAAGAAGAGGATGATGATGATGATGACTCAGAAGAGGGATATGTAAGTCCCGAGGATCCTTTCCCACGTGAAGCCAGAAGGAGGCCAACGGAGGAAGATTTGGACAAGGACTTTGACCCGAACGAGGAGGTAGGGAAAAAGCCTTAGCTTGTAAATTTTGCTAAAGCTTTGGCTGTGTTACCTCTGCTAACACTTTGACCTGTCGTATATATAGGTCCCTCCTGAAACTCGGAAAAGACGACGTCGACGTCCGCGACATCTCGCTGGACAAGACGGAGTAGAGGAAAGGAGAGCAGAGGCAACAGCCACAGAGACGGATCACGATGCCTCTGCTCCACAACCTGAAGACACAACCATGACTACCAAGCCTAAGAGGAAACGAGGGGATAGAAAAGGAAATCTATATCCAGATAAGGCATGCTATGTGATAACGGAGGTCGGGCCAGCAGGGGAGGTCCTTGAGCCGAAGGAATTAAGAGGACGATTCCGTAATGCGATCGGGGCCCTAGTAAGAGATAAATTGAACCCAGCAATCCCTAACTGGAAAGAGGTACCAGAGAACAAAAAGAATGAACTATGGGATAGGCACCTGAGGGTCAATTTTAGATTTCCGGAGGGTAAGCACGAACTGGTAAAAAAATGCTGTCAGGATGATGGGAGAGGTATTCCGACGTTGGAGGTCGGAGCTCAACACGAAGTATATCCAAAAGGGGTTAACTCCCTTCAACGAGTTCGGCAAAATAACTCCTAGTCAATGGGAGGAGCTCGTGGCTCAGAAGACTTCACCGGAGGCATTGGAGCTCAGTGCCCGTAACACCGAGCTGGCGAAGAGGAACAAACACCACCATCATCTAGGCCCCGGTGGCTACTATGCCAAGGAAGAGCAGTTTAGGAAGATGGACGAAGAGGCCGCAGCTGCTGGGAATATCGATGTGACGAATCTGAAGGTACGCTCAAGGAACTGGATATATGCGAGGAGTACAGAATCATCCGGCAGTAATCTTAAGTTTGATAAGCCGGAGACCCAAGAGGCGGTATCAAGGATACTGAAATATGCTGAAGACAAGGAGAAGGGCTCCTTCAATCCTTCCAGAGAGAGGGACGAGCTTAGCCTTGGCTTGGGAAACAAGGAGCACACAGGCCGCACCAGGGGGCTAGGGAAAAGGATGACCTGGAAGCAAGGATTCGAAGAGGACAGGCACATGTACAAGAAACATGGCCGAGACCGGGAGACTAGTCTTGAGCTCCAAGTGAAGGCTCTAGTTGCGAAGGCGCTGGAGGAGCAAGGACTGTCTACGGAGCCACGAATATTAGTGACGCCGCCAGGAGAACTGGCATTAGTTGGTAGCCCTCCGAAAGTTCCTAGCAGCCAAGGTTCCACTGCAGCCACAACCCCCGTCGATCGCATACGGGAACCAACTAGTTGCACCTTGGTGTTTCTAAGCGGCCGATAGAACACTATGATGGAGGTGGCAACGGGTGTGGCACATCCTCCCGGTGGCTTACACCACAATAATAAGATACCGCCGGACTACACTAGGGTCGAGGTGCATACCGTGAAGCCCGAGTTCATGCAGTGGAGGATAGACTACGCAACTCCCGAGGGGCTGGTGTTACTCGGAGATGTTATTGGGCAGTTCATCCTCTGGCACAAACGGGACATTATATTGACTGCTTCTTCGCCGCCTCCCCCTCTCCCAAATTTGGAGCGAGTTGTTGAGGTTGGGGAGATATTTTCACCTGTCTCGTGACCACCACGTACCTAAGATGCCACATTCTTCCCCGCCTCCTAGCGAGCATGTGCCTGATGAGATGCCACAACCTTCTCCAGCTCGTACCAAGCAAGTGCATGATGAGATGCCACTAGTCTTCTCAACAAGCACAGCCGATACATGAACAACGAGTGCCTCCTGAAGAAGGTGATGCACAAGAAGACGAGGACGTGCCTGAATGGGAACTTCGAAAGAAGATTCCAATCAACATAAGGCCAGTTTATGTTCCGGTGAAAGACGTCTCGTCGGTGTCCAAGTGGTATTCACATGACCAGTTCAAGCCTGAGAACCAAGTTAAACAAGTCCCATCACGGGGTTCTGAGGAGGCCGTAACTAGCAAACTCCACCAAATTGCAAAGCAGTATCCAAATGTTGATGACATCAAATGGTCAAAGGATTGCCCGAAAACATATGAAAGAGGCAAGCCCTTTATACCAAACCGGGACATCCGGCGCCTACCACTTGGAATGAGAAGGTTCCATGATTGGTACTTGCGTGTTCTCCCAACGAGCATAGATCTCGTACAAGCATGCTTCCCCACCGGCACATTTGGAAGCCCAGCCGGAAAATTGTCTTTGACTTCAATGACATGCACACATGCTTTCACCTGGGAGAAATGGAGATGAATCTAATTCGCACGTGGTGCTTGTAAGTCCTTGTCCTCCCGATATGATATGAATGTAATCTTTGAATTTTGTTGTAACTAACCAACGCCGTGATTTGTAGAATGCAAGTGCACATTGTCAAACAAATGCCAAGTCTGAAAGCCGGGTATGTAGACCCTCAAGCTATAGCCCAACCAAATTTTAATTACCCTAAACAGTGGACACTGGATGCCAAAGAGCTAGCTGCTGCAAAGACTCTTCGGGAGAAAGAGCGCATCAGTACAGTGAAACTAAAGGAAGAGTCCCTTAAGGTTGCGGCATACATTGCTCTGGCTTTCAAAAATCTACAACAACACTCTACTATATGGCTACCATATAACTTCGAGTAAGTTCAACTATATACTTAAAGCTTTGTTCGATATATTTTATTCGATGCAAAAGAGCTTATCTAGTTCTATGATTAAATCCATGCAGCAACCACTGGAATTTGTATAACCGTCGATGTCAGGAGGAGCATGGCATGGGTCTTTGATTCAATAGATAAGGACCCGGCGACATACAAAGACTTCATATCGATTCTCAAGACGTATACATATCGACAATCCTCATTAGCTTATATGTTTGTATACATACTTGTAATATTCACTTATGGATACTAACAAGTTGTATTTGCTAAAATAATTCAAACAGGGCATTTAGGTTCTATGTCACTCATCATCACGGAAGGCATGATCCAGCGAGGAAGGAAAAGCTAGCTACAAAAACACTATGTGCGGTAAGTGTAGCTTACTTCTTCAGTACCCCGTTACATGGCTGTCAAAAGCATTACCTAACATTTTCATATGCAAAACACATAGTGCCCCAAGCAGAGGCCTGGGAGTGTACATTGTGGATACTATATATGTTTTATGATGAGTAACACCCATGCCTATAGGAGACACCCCTTAAGGGTAAGTTTGAACCTCTTCATCAGTAGTATAAAAACTTCATACATGGTATGAAATACTAAACCGAAACTTGTTCTCTTGTAGTGGAAAGAAGAGAAAGGAATGAAAAAAGACCCATACAAGGATGACCAACTCTTAGAGCTCGTCGGCGACCTTTGCAACTTCATATTGGACCAGATTGTATACGTCAAAGGCGCCTACCATGACCGAGAGTCTGACTTAGGTAGAAATCCTCAGTACCAACACCTTCGTGAGACTGAAAGGCTAGTTCTAGGACGTTGATAACAATGTGTGTGGAATTTGTATATTAAATGATGGATTGTATATATCCTTACGAATTGGACTTATAATTATAGTTTATATAATACTATTGTGCTTGTAGTCGCGTTCGGAACGTTGGTCGCGGGGCGTTCGGCAACGCGAACGCGGTTCGGAACGTTGGTCGCAGGACGTTTGGCAACGCGAACGCTGGATGGAATATGCGGAAACAAACAGTTCTGGTCGAATTTGAATTGTAAATTTGTTTTTTTTTGCGAGAAAACGTACTGTAGGGGCGGTTCTAGATTGAACCGCTCCTACAAACAGGTATATAGAGGTGGCTGGCACTACAGCCGCCCCTACAAATCGATTTGTAGGAGCAGTTGGTGATTGAGCCGCCCCTATAAATCTATTTGTAGGGGCGGTTCGTAATACCAGCCGCCCCTACAAATCGATTTGTAGGGGCGGCTCAATCACCAACCGCCCCTACAAATCGATTTGTAGGGGCGGCCTGGGAACCGCCCCTACAAATGCATGATTTGTAGAGACGGTTCGATAGGGGCGGCTGGCCAAATCGCTCCTACAAAGGGTTACCAGCCGCTCCTAAAAATACTTTTTGTAGTAGTGGATGTGCCTGCCTGGTCAGAGACAATGATGGCTTAAATCCTAACATGCATCTACCAGTTTAATAGTTTATTTAACACGAAGATGGGTTTGCTTATGCAAAAAGATACGCTAGCTAGCTGCTGTGTTTGCCGGCCTGTAGAGTTCAAGTGAACCACTTCTTCCTCTAGCCATAGCACAAATATATTTGCACTACGTAGCCAGCTAGAAAAATCTTTGCATACATAATTGTGATGAATCATTCTTAAATATATACATATAAACTTAATAAGTTTTGCCTCTAGTATATGGACAATCCAGAACGTGGCACATTTTTTGCATTTTTGTTAATAATAGACTTTGTCATGCATAATTTTTGCATTTTTGTTTCCTTGACTTTTCTTCGGCAATGTCGCTGAAACCATGCAATAATGTAAACATTGTGTGCGGTGACGCAGAAGCTGGAAGTCTATTCCATTTTCTAAAAAAAAGTGTGGCACAAAAAATATTTGCGAGCTATAATTATGGCTCTCAGCCAAAGTAACACCCTCCTAATGTGCACTAAGGCCCTACCAATTTGGCATATATAGAGAGGATCTTCTTGTGCAGTGCATAGGCATGGCTTAATTGTGTCCTAGAAGCAGGTTCTTCTTCTTTTCAATCACATCCTACTTAGAAGCTGTTGTGTATGTAGTAATCCTGTTCTTTGCATTGATATGATACTGCTCTTTGCAAATGACCTGCATGCATTACCAAACAATCATTGTTTTTTTATATTCATGTATGTATATCTTTTTTTTTGAAACAAATGTATGTATATCTATGACTTGATGGTTTTGCACATTAGAATATTTCTGTCCTACATATATACCCCACACTTTGAACTATTTTAAACTCCACTCACATGATGTAATGTAAATGTGCCTTTAAGTGTACACATGATGGAGAGAGAGAGAGAGACCCGGCCTCATGCACGAATTGTCTCATCACATGTGATGGCGCGTGGGGCCATGGCTATACATGCATATGCATGGCAAGGGCAGGCAATCTACTACGTGACACAAAGGCGCGCATATTATTGCACCCAAGTCTTAAGAAAGCGAGACACGTACATGCTGCTCTGTTTCAAAATAGAAGTCATTTTCGCTTACTGAGAAGTCAATTTTTTTAACTTTGATTAGTTATATATAAAAAATATTAATATTTATAATACATAATTAGTACGGTTAGATAGATCATTGAATATACTTTCATAATAAATTTATTTAGAGATATAAATGTTGCACGTATTTCATACAAACCTAGTTAAAGTTGAAAAAGTTTAACCGACACATATCCCATAATGTCATTCTTTTTGGATGAAGGGAGTAGATACGATATTGTCCTTTTCGCTAGGATTTTATTCTTTCGGTTTTGTTTATTTTTTTCCGCCAATGCAATGTATGGAGCTATAGGACTTGTCTACGTACCTGCTGACTCGCTTTTGTAGTTCACTGTTGTCTTGTCCATATCCTCTCTCTCTCTCTCCAGATTACATACCGCCTAAATAAATATCGAGAGTCTCTTTCTAAGGGGACTTTGACCAAATTCCAGCTGCTGGCTTGACCCAGCTTCAGGGCTACATAACATGCATGTATTATGTAGAACTCTATCATGTATATGAACATATATGTATGTCTGTTATGCCTTTGTAACCACATTCTACAATGATGACATGTCATCCTTATATAACTTCTGACGTTAACAAGAAAAGGGAGTAGAAGAAATATTCTAATTAATCTGTCTTCAAGTCCAATGCCCATACAGATAGTAGTCTTGCCTGTGCATAACATAAATGCAAGGGAATAAATCAAAACTGCAAAGTTTCTTTAAGCCCCCCCTGCACTGGACTGCACTGCACTGCATCCCCCCCTGCATGAAAGGTGGATAGAGATGTTGGGTTTGGGTTCAGACCTGAATGTGATGTGTGTGTACATGTGCTGCTGTTCACCGGCCTTCAATTGTCCCCAAGACCACCAAGAGAGGAGAGGGAGAGGAGATAGGAGAGAGTGAGAGATAGACCCAGGCCCGGTTTAGTTGTACCCTAAAACGCCAAATTTTTCAAGATTCCCCGTCACATCGAATCTTTGGACGCATGCATGAAGCATTAAATATAAATAAAAATAAAACTAATTACACAGTTTAGACGAAATCCACGAGACGAATCTTTTAAGCCTAATTAGACTATGATTGGACAATATTTGTCAAATAACAACGAAAATGCTACAGTAGCATTTCGCCAAAAATTTCGGCATCCAAACGGTGCCCCAATGCATGCAAGAGGAATGGAGTTAAAGTGCATGCATGGGCTGGAGTTAAAGTGCATGCATGGGCTGTAGCTGCTGGCCATTTGCCATCATTACCTTAATCAAAGTTGAGTCATGGTATGGGTGCATGGAGTGGATCCCTAGTTTCCTTTTCATTATTGCACCAATCTTGGATCGTTTGTGACATGCTGACACTTGAGTCAGGTGATGGTGTTGTGTGTTGCATGCTGCTTGGAGCACAGCACGCAGCAGGACTGGAGTAGTATTAGAGCAAGGCTAATAATACAGCCGGTTTATTGGCTGTAAGGTTTCTTGTAGCCTTCTCTCAGCTCACTCATATAGTAGTTAGCTCTTTACAGTTAATACATGGCCCACTTGTCTCTCTCACAGACTTTTTTTTGTTCTTGTGCCCAAGCCGACTGTAAGCTTACAGCTTGCTTCTCCTCTCTCTCTCCTCCCCTCTCTCCTCCACCTCAGCATTTAGTCGGCTTACATCCTGCTATTATACTTACTCTTATGCATGCTACACTTGTGGTTGGCGCTGGGGGGGTGTTTCAGGATCTTAAATACTCCTGATATATATGCCAACATGCATGCATGGTTGGGTTCTTATCTCTGAATTTTGCATCTCATGTGCCCAAAACTCCAAATGCATGGTCCATATTTGATCCTAAATAATAGTGTTACTGCCAATGCCAAAGCAGATAAGTACCATGCATTGGGACAGGATGCCACAAACAATGGTACAAGAGAGATTCTCATGGTGAATCTTAGGGGGGTTTAGCCTGAGGTCCTAAGTCCTAACCCTCTGAAGCACTTACTTATTCTACTACCTAGCTAATAGACCTCCTTACGTAATCATGTGATGATAGAATATCTGTCTTAGGATGTTCCCCCCTGCATATGCAATTTATACATGCCGCTATTGCTTAAAGTTAGGCCATACATGCATGCTCAACCCCTCCCTTTTGACAAAACTGAAGAAACAAAACAACAAAATAGGTGCTTTCCACAGCAACACCAATAGCTCTTTGGGAAAAAAAGGAGCTCACATCCATGCATGCATCCGGCCCAAGAGCATCATACCATATATGCAGCAAATGTTTCATCAAAAAAAGATTGCAGCCATTGTTCCTCTTGGTTTGGTTGGGGCTGGAGCTCTGCCCCTCAGCCATGGCAAAAGTCCAAGGGAGCTGCTGGCTACTGGGGGTGGGGGTGGGGGTGGGGGCCAGCTGAGCCTGGCCACCTGCCAGGAAGTAGCCAAGCATGCTTAAAGGGGATGGTGAAATGGTACTGGTACCTCCCAATTAGAAACAGCCTTTCATATCTCTCTCTCTCCTGATCTCTGGCCCCTTCTTCCCTGCATCATTCATGAGAACATGCTATTGACCGACATCTCTCTTTTTTGTCTGCAGCTGTTGACTACCCAAAATTCAAAAGAAAGCAATCTATCTAGAATCTATCATGCATGCATCTCCAAGCTAAGCTAGCTAGCTAGGATGATGCTTGTATGGTTTGCAAGATACACCACACTTCACTCTCTTTTTGAGCCACGCATGCATATATACCCCAACAATAATACACCATGAACACCTCATCTCGCTCTCATTTATGCCCCCACACTCTCACAAAACCATTCCTTCACAAATCTGTATTCACATATACACACCTCTTTATAATACTGCAATTCATGGATACTGTAGCAGTGCTTGGTGCACATGTAACATGCACCATCATGAATTGGTCAATACGATGCCAAGAAACTTCTTTAATTAAGCTAAAAAACGTGGGCTTCGTTTATGTGTTTATAGCTAAGTGCTAGCGACTCGACCGTTGTGCGGGTGTGTTAGTATCTGTCACAGCTTTGTACGAATTTCTATTCTTCTTAACTCCTAGCCCCGTTCGATTGTCTTAAAAATGACTTGTTCGGCTTCTTTTTTCAGCCGGAACAGTGTTTTTCTCTCACAACAATTCAGCCGGAAACAGTATTTTTCAGCCAGTTTCAGCCAAGTTTCAGACCAGCGAACAGGGCCAAAAATCTAAAAAAAACTAGGAGTGTGTTGCAGTTGGCCATTCTAGCTCCAGTGTTTGTATTAGTATTATTTTACTTGGATCATATCATACAGCCCTCTGTACTGTTCGTCTGTCTTTAACTGCAAGTAGAGGACAGAACGGCATATGCACAATTATTGGACCGGAGTATGTACATATGAAAGTCAAGGGCTAGCTAAGCTAGCTAGTTAGAAACACATGTATATATATAATGCCAATCGAATTTACAGTCTCTTGAAGAGCAAGAGGATACGTAGTGTGTACCAAACCAAGATTTATGCGTGTACCAAAACAGCGTACTCGTCTGTGCAAGTGACACTGTAACTACACAGTGTATGTATATATATCCGTCCGTTTGTATTGTACGTACATACGCAGCATGCAATGGCATTGCTACGTGTAAACTATAAATGTGTGTACATGTCGGAGTGGAGACAAAGACAACTAGCTGCATTATACTGTATACAATATATCCTCTCGATGAATATTGCTAGCTATGTGTACAAGATCGATCTGACGCGTTCAATGTGTCAGGTATAGAAATGGGTCGGTTGTACGTATGTCGTCACTGTGTATGATCATGAATATTGCCCGCTGTATTTAATTATATATGCAACACGCCTCTCTGTAGCTAGTGTAGTGTGTACATGAACATGGATGCCTGCATGACCTTCTTCTCCTTGCATTGCATGCGTGCACTGTTGGTGTGTTGCCATTGCCATTGCCATGAGAGATCCACATCAAGGAACAGTTGACTCTCACACACCATGCCATTGCCCCATTGCCACTCTCTCTCTCTCTCTCTCTCTCTCTCTCTCTCTCTCTCTCTCTCTCTCTCTCTCTCTCTCCTCTCTCTCTCTCTCTCTCTCTACATGTAGTTAGTTGTAGACAGGTGCCCTGCATGGTATAGTAGTAGCAGCAGTAGTATGTAGAGAGCACGCGGCAACTGCAGGGCCTAGACAGAGGTAGTGATATATGCAGTACCTGTACAAGTATAACTCTCACATGTACATGCATGTAGAGACATGGATGGAAGGCTTTTTCAGAAAAGAAAGCCTCGCAGTATGTATGCATGCTTTGAATTGGATCCTCAGGCTCATCAGGCCTCAACAGATCACTTGCTTTGGATATTATATATATATATATATATATATATATATATATATATATATATATATATATATATATATATATATATATATATATATATATATATATATTGCTGGCATTGAGGAGGCCCTGCACAGTGCCACAACTGTTGTGAAGTGACTGCTTGTGCAGTGAGTATTTGCCCTAGCACAACCAAAAAGTGGCTCTACTAAATACCTACATCCTACTACCAAACACACAGTGGCACTACTACTACTGCAGGCAAGCAGGGCACCAATGGCGACAAAGGTGGTGGATGCAAATGAGCATATTACTTTCCTCTTTTCCTTTATACAAAAGGAAGGATCGATGTACTCCTTCTGTTAGTGATGTATGGTGCTTTATTAGACATTGATATGGTTTTTAATAGTAGTGTAGCCAATGTTGATATATAGCTTTATTAGCCTTTCTTATATGAACATAGTAATGAAAACAATACACGTGTATTTTGAATGGGCAAAAGTCAGAAATTTACCAACAACTAGTCAAGCTACATGCTAAGTTGCTTAGGGCACGACACTTGCATTAATAGATTTGTGATCAAAGTGCCTTTAACATGATATTGATTATTTTAATGACCCGCAATATGCCGTAAGACAAATTAAGGGCCCAAATATGTATTTTATATGACTTATTTCTGATTAAAATACACCTTACGTTTCTAATCAAAAGGAGTATATCATTAGAGAGATGTCCTCTGATGTTTACCTTTTTCTATAAACAGGAGGGTTTATTCCCCCCCTAGCTACTGATTCCTTGATGATCTTTACTTTTGCAAGGACAACACAACATTGTAGAGAGAGAGAGAGTGTGTGTAGGTACACAGATCCCTATGAGCTGAGGCATGTGTGAAGAGAATGTTATCTATCCATCCAAGTCCAACCATTTCTCCCTCCCTCTTCCCTTTCTTTTTTTATTTCTTTTTGGTTGGATGCAGCCTGTTGTGTGTGTAAATGTGGGAGGGAGAGGGAGCAAGTCTCATTCCTTTTGCTGGACTCCATCCTTTAAAGCCATGCGCGCGCACACAACGCAAGCACAAGCACAAGCACAAGCACACTTGCTCATCCTTCTTGTCCGCTTCACACCTCCTCGCGGCCACTAGCCTAGCGAACCCCGCCACCGCCGCCGGACCATCATCTCATCGCGGCAATGGCCATCACACCGCGTCCCTCCCCAATGATTGATCCACTCCGATCGCCATTGCCGCCGCCAGCAGCTTAATCCGATCCGATTCATTAGTTGCTTCTGTTTGTAGCTTTGTTTTAGCTCTCATTCACACAACAATGACCAACAACAACGGCAACGGCACGAACGCGGCGGCGAGCGGCTGGCTAGGCTTCTCGCTGTCGCCTCACATGGCCTCCGCCATGGATGAGCACCAGCAGCAGCAGCAACAGCAGCAGCAGCAGCACCATGGCCTCTTCTTCCCTTCAGTCACTGCGGCGGCCGCCGCAGCCTACGGCCTCGGCGGCGTGGCCACCAGCGCGTCGTCGTACTACACGCCGCAGCTGGCGTCCATGCCGCTCAAGTCCGACGGCTCCCTCTGCATCATGGAGGCGCTCCGGAGAAGCGATCAACAAGATAACGGTACGTACGGTGTGATGTGAAGAAATGCAATCTAGCTTGGTAGCTGATGGCCGGCGTCGATCCGTTTCGTTCTTGGTTTGATATATTTCTTGGCGTGCGTCGGTCGTCGGTCGATCGGCGTCGTTATTGATTCAGGGCCGAAGCTGGAGGACTTCCTGGGCGCGGCGGCGCAGTCGCAGGCCATGGCGCTAAGCCTGCAGGATAACCCCGCGGCCGCCGCCTCCAGCTTCTACTACTACGGCAACGGCGGCGGTTCGGGGCACCACCACGGGGGGTTCCTGCAGCCGTGCGCCGACCTGTACGGCGGGACCCTCGGCCGCGTCCCTGGTGGCGGACGACGAGGCCGAGGCCGCGGCCGCCGCGACGGCCATGGCGAGCTGGGTGGCGGCGCGCGCCGAGAGCGGCGGCGTGCTGTCCGCCTCGGCTGGGCACCACCACCACGCGCTGGCCCTGTCCATGAGCTCCGGGTCGCTGTCGAGCTGCGTGACCGCGCACCCCGGCTCCGCCGCCGCCTGAGTACGGCGTGGTGGCGGGCGGAAGCGCTGCGGTGTCGCTGGACGGCGGGCGCAAGCGCGGCGGCGCGGCGGGGCAGAAGCAGCCCGTGCACCACCGCAAGTCCATCGACACGTTCGGGCAGAGGACGTCGCAGTACCGCGGCGTCACGAGGTACACACCACCGTCTCTGTTTCCGTTTCTCGTCCCGTCATGTGCTTGCGTTGGTTAATCACGCACGTTTAGCATGTGGTTCCATCATTAACGAACTAACTAATCACCTCGTCCCGTCATGTGCTTGCGTTGGTTAATCACGCACGTTTAGCATGTGGTTCCATCATTAACGAACTAACTAATCACAAAAAATAATGGCGCTTAGAACTACATCTGCTTAGGTTATTATTAGCATTGTCTTAGCCGATTAATTAACCTAGTATTTTCGAAAGAACTAACGACACATACACGTGCGCACACTCACCTACACTATAAGGGGCCGTTCGGTTGACGGGGAATTGGTCCCTAGAAATATTCCTGGCTGGATTCGTATTCTAATCTGAATAGACGTCGTCAGCTGGAATTATTCCTGGCCAGGTTTCAGCTTAACCGAACAGGCCCTAAATCAAATCAAATAATCCGCTCCGATCCATACGTGTACACATATCACGCGTGTACAAATAAAACCGCCGAAACATGTTAACTAAATTGTCGATGAGATTAAAAATGCAATGAAATTAAGCAGGCATAGGTGGACAGGGAGGTATGAGGCGCACCTGTGGGACAACAGCTGCAAGAAGGAAGGCCAGACCAGGAAGGGCAGGCAAGGTACGGTAACAAATCAATCACAGTGTAACTATCGTTTTAAGTGTATGTTATTACTACTAGTGTCATTATTAGGTTAGAGCAACAAAAAAAACTAACTAATACATCGGTGGTGGTTGAACAAACCGACGTGGTTCTGCCTGTGTGGGGATGGCGGAATATTTACGCGTACGGCTTGTGATCTCTCTCCCCCTGACTGTCACACTGCAGTTTATCTCGGTAAGCACTCTTTGCTGCACTGCACACACACACACACACACAGTCTCTGTGCTAGCTAGCTGCACTGGCACTGGCAGTGCGTGCGTACACATTGATGCATGGTAAAAGTAAAACATGCTGGTGGTAAAATCTGGGGGTGGATGCATGTGTCGTCGGTATTAGGCGGGTACGACATGGAGGAGAAGGCGGCGAGAGCCTACGACCTGGCGGCGCTCAAGTACTGGGGCCCCTCCACCCACATCAACTTCCCGGTAACTATTCTTGCTTGCTCATTTTAGTTTTTTTACCGTGATGCATGCCTGACAGCCATGGTAACTCTGTAATAACACTACTACTAGCTAGCTAGTAGGAGTACCAGTGCTGATCGAGCTGAGACTGTGCTTAATGAAGAAGTAATAAAAAAACAAAATGCATGGTACGGTGTTTATTTGCAGCTGGAGGACTACCAGGAGGAGCTGGAGGAGATGAAGAACATGACACGGCAGGAGTACGTGGCTCACCTCAGGAGGTACAAGTTTGACCTAGCTAGCTAGCTACCAAAGTCCAAAGCTGCTAGCTGCCAGTGATGCATGTTCCATCGATCGATCATCTACTATCTGATGAGCAAGCTGATTCATTATTAACCGCTGGATATTCATATGCATGGGCGTGTGTGGTGCATGCAGGAAGAGCAGCGGCTTCTCACGGGGCGCGTCGATGTACCGAGGAGTCACAAGGTCTGAAACTCAACTCTCTGAATGAATGACCCCAAAGACGACCGCTGAACCCAACAATGTTCAGCTGCAGTAGTTACATACTGCTGCCATGTGCACATGCATGCATGCGTCGTTCCTATATATATATATTTTTCCTTTTATTTATATAGATTTTACCGGCTGACAAACAGCAAGTGATAGATCGATACAGGAGCTAGCTGCCTAGCTGTATATATGGAGCAGCAGCAATGACATTAACAGCGTGTGTGTTGTCGACGCATGCAGGCACCACCAGCACGGGCGGTGGCAGGCGCGCATCGGCCGCGTCTCCGGCAACAAGGACCTCTACCTCGGCACCTTCAGTACGCATCCATCATCAATCCCCGCCCATCTTCTTCAATTTCCTTCCTTCTCTGCATCATCTGCTCGTCTGCTCCATTTCCATATACATATACATGCGCATTCATCATTCAGTTATACTACATGCAAGCTTCTATTCCATATATATATAGACGCTCTGCAATGCATTCGTCATTCAGTTATTCGCGTCGCACTGCACTTCATGGCATGGTGGAGGAGCCATGACGTCGTCGGGGCGGTTTCACGACGATGATGAGCTCGATCGATCCCGTCGCGCGCCATTTCTCGTCTAGACGATCGGCGCGGGTCCGATCGATCGAGCTCTGAAAGAGAGTGATCGAGAGCCATGCAGTGTGTAGGTCAGCTAGCTTAGCGCCTTAGCTATATACGGGTGGATCATGCATGCATCCATGGACGATGGCGATGCATGAGTCTGTCGTAAGGACGAGGACGATGCTGGATGCAAAGGCTTTAGCGCACCCCAATCATGCCTCGTCCCTGCCAAAGAATGTCTTGCTGCTTCTGCTTTACTCCTCTCATTTCCTTTTGCTTGCTTGGTCCTTGCTTTTGTGGTTGTGCCATGCCATGGTGTGGCCCTCGTCTCTGCTTGCCTGCATCAGCGTCAGCAAGTGTGATTTTGATTTCTAGCATAGAGAGGGAGAGAGATGGCTAGGCTAGCTAGGGGGCTTTTGCGTAAGGCTGACATACCTCTCTTGTTTTTACACTGTCGTGGATCGCACGCGCTGGGGCCCTGCTGCACCTGCACGGAGCCCCTTTTCAGTTTTGACCACCGATTCCGTCCGCCGCGCCCCCATCGTGCCGACCGCCCGCCCCCGACCGGCCGGCTCTCCTGTTCAGATCATTCCTCCATGCACCGTGCATGCATCCAGCTGACTCCAACCTGATCGACGACCGTGCTGCTGCCTGCAGGCACGCAGGAGGAGGCGGCGGAGGCGTACGATATCGCGGCCATCAAGTTCCGGGGCCTCAACGCCGTCACCAACTTCGACATCACGCGCTACGACGTCGACAAGATCATGGCCAGCAACACGCTGCTGCCGGGCGACCTCGCGCGCCGCAGGAAGGACGACGACCCCGCAGCAGTCATCGCCGGCGCCGACGCCGGCGGCGGCGGCGGCGTCACGACCGCTGCGGCGGCGGCCGCCCTGGTGCAGCAGGCTGCTGTAGCTGCTGCTGCCGGCGCCGGCGCCAACCATAACGCCAGCGGCAGCGAGACGTGGAAGGTGGCCGCGGCGGCGGATCGAAGCCAGCACCACCACCACCACGACGTGCTCTCCGGCGAGGCCTTCTCCGTGCTGCACGACTTGGTGGTCACCGCCGCGGACGGCGGCCACCACCACAGCCACAGCGCCCACATGCCCATGTCCAGCGCGTCGTCGCTCGTCACCAGCCTCGGCAACTACCGCGAGGGCAGCCCCGACCGCGGCGGCGGCCTGTCCATGCTCTTCTCCAAGCCGCCGGCGCCGGCTCCGGCGCAGGTCGCCAACAAGCCG
The DNA here is from genome assembly GCF_019320115.1 of Miscanthus floridulus. Lineage (NCBI taxonomy): Eukaryota > Viridiplantae > Streptophyta > Magnoliopsida > Poales > Poaceae > Miscanthus > Miscanthus floridulus. Next base: position 4,358,267 of record NC_089582.1, read on the forward strand.
ATGAGCCCGCTCATGCCGCTGGGCTCCTGGGCGTCCACGGCAGGCGTCGGCCAGGGCCGCCGCCGCCGTCTCCATCGCGCACATGCCCGTCTTCGCCGCCTGGACCGACGCCTGATCGTATCGATCAGTCGATCGATCCATGAGTGATGACATTGACATGGCCACCGGCCGATTCCACCACGCATGCACCGCCTCTCCGGCCGATCGACGGCCAGCCACCACCACGTACCCGCGCTCCTCGACCGGTTGCGTTGGACTTCTTCATCAGATCAGTTAGTTAAGTTAATTAGGGTTCTTGGAATGGTAGCGAGTTAATTAGGTAGTAATAGCCATGGGAGATTGGTTAGTGAAGCTAGCTAGGCGATATGATCAAGGGCGGGAGTGCACAGCGCGGCCTCTGGTGTTTCCTTCTTCTCCGGCTCCGTCGTGGGCCGCGACGTGGTCCGGAGAAGGAGGGGTTTTGTATAATGGAGGTCGGAGATGATGCATCTCCTCCAAAACTAATCCACTACTATTGTTAAAGTTATAGCCTCTCACTGATTGGTTACTAGCTACTGTCTTCTTCCAATTCTCGTTTCCTGATGGAGCCGCGAGTTGCATATCGAGCTGTTGGGCTTGAACCCGTCTGAACGACTGACATGTGGGTCCGGATGCAAATTCATCCATCATAATTCACTTACAGAACTACTTGACGCTCCGATCAGTGAACCTGCGATATAAGTTTTTTTTTAGGGAACACCTGCGATATAAGTGAAAAACGGCCCTCAAGGACACTCCACTCATTATAATTGGCGACTGGGCCTCAACTGTGCTGTGGCCCATAAACTGGGCTTAACCTTATTGAGTTTGCAATGGGCTGGGAATTGAAGTACTACGAACCAAAGAATAGATGTATTTAAAAGTAGGATCCATTTGTAAAAACAGCACGATTTGTGCAATATCAACAGCTTATTTAGATAATTTTCAAAAATTCATGAAAGCATTTCTAATAAGTAGATATAAAAGTCCCATGAAACGGCAACTCAAATGGCGATTTCTATGTTGGAAAAACGGGACAAAATTTAGATTAAAAAAGATGGAAATTTTTGCCGTGGCGAGTTGAAATGATGCGATATTGGCTAGTTTGCACTACAAATACGCTTAATTGACAGGTACCATTATAAAATCAAGGACATTTGATGTAGGGCATCACATCGATTACAACATTAATATATGCGAACTGAGGAGAGAGACAAGGTAGGAAAAGTCTTAAAATAGCGACTTGTGTTGTACTCTCTCTTATACAAATTATAAGTTATTCTGACTTTTTCTTGATAAATAGCTTTTACTATTGCACCTAAACATACATTAAAAAACTGGCAAAAATGCTAAATAATTTGGAATGGAGGGAGCATGTTGACTCGTAAAAGGAAGGAAAAGCCAAAACATTTTGCGATGAAAATATGTGCAACGGCTGAAGATACAAGTTTTTGTGATAAATTTTCATGGCCATTGGACGACTTTTTTTCTTAGAGGCTGAGGAGAAAAATTGCGTGACGTTAACAAAACTGAATGTATAGAGGGGATGCGGTGCATGGGGAGTGTACGTACGTGCCCACGCGACGCGAAGAAGAATTCAACACTGAACCACATCTCATGAGTCTCTCTGTAGTCTGTACTCTGTACCAACCGCCGACAACCTGACGCATTCACGTGAGGGTGTGACCGATCGCCACCACCACAGCAGAGCTGGCCCTGTCCTTCTTCCCCGGCCAGCCGGCCTGCATGCCCTGCCGCCCCGGGCGATGAACAGAACAGCCCGCACGTCACGCGTCACGGTTCAGAGCTGTGCAATCGCAATGGCGAATTGGCGATGGTGATGCAGTTGCAGATGCAGATGCAGGTGCAGGTGCAGGTGCAGCCATCCATCAGAAAACCAAGCAACGCAAATGACTGAGCAACAGCGGCTTCGTTCATACAAAAGAATCGATCGAGACTCTGCTAATCTCTATCGTCTAAGCAGCTACGAGAATTTACACGCGACAAGTCAGAGCTGAGATATCTACACTACTACCAGACATTCTACGAGAATTCAGAGGACTGAACTGAACAATTCCAGGCTCTACCACTAATCATCACCCTATCCCTGAACGGAGCTACAGCCTAGAAGAGCCTAGAGCTACTACATCCATGGCCATCCACGGTCTCATTTCACGTCCTCGCCGATGAGGTCGAGGCCGACCAAGAGGAACGAGACCCCCTGGAACAGCAGGAAGTAGAAGTGCATCCCTTGCTTCGACAGCAAGCTCCGGGCGGCGGCCGTCAGCAGCAGCAGCGACAGCGCCAGCTCCTTCTTGTACATCCGCTTGTACCTCCTCGTCCTCGTCGTCCCAGTCTGCTCCGTCACGGCCTCCTCCTCCTCCCGCTGCTGCTGGCACTTGGTAGCCGGCGCGGCGGCGAGGCCTTGCTCCGACGACGGGCGGCCGGACTTCTTGGTGACCACCCACTCGTAGGCGCCGCGGAGCTGGAACAGGCCGGACACCATGGCGTTGAACTTGGTCACGGACATGGTGTTCTCGAACAGGAGGTACGGGATCACGAACGGGAACGACCGGGGCGCCGGCGCCACGTTGAGCAGCGACATGAGCGCGGGGACGTAACACACCACCCAGTCCGGGAGCTCGGCTTCGGGCACGAACATGGTCAGCGGCAGGATGATGCAGAAGAGCGTGAAGGAGTAGAAGGGCAGGATCAGCTTCCGCAGCAGGAAGAAGAGGAAGATCAGGTTCGCCTTCTTCCACACCGCCATCTGCAACGCAATGCAAACCAAAAACAAGATTTAATTTCATAATTGGGACAAAGATGATGAACTGGATGGCAATGTAATCACAAATTTCTAGGTGATACTGTACAATACCTTGCATCTGATGATGTCCGGCAAGCACAGCCTGAAGAGCTGCATTGGCCCTGAATGCCACCGGTGCTGCTGCTTCCGGTAAGCCTCGTACGACTCCGGCAACTCGCACTGGCACTGTCCAAACATGAAATCGATGCTTCAGCACAGATGTTGCTGACATCCCAAGTCCCAACTACGTCCTAGAGAAATTCAACATCATGTAGTACTGATGTACCTCCACATCGTTGAGGAAGATGAACTTCCAGCCTTTGAGATGCGCCCGGACCGCGACGTCCATGTCCTCGACGGTGGTCCGCTCCATCCAGCCCCCTGAATCCTCCAGAGCCCTGATCCTCCACACCCCGGCCGTGCCGTTGAACCCGAAGAAGTTGATGAACACGCCGTTCACCTGCTGCTCCACCTCGAAGTGGAAGCACAGGTTGATGTTCTGCAGCCGCGTCAGCAGGTTCTCATCCTTGTTCACGAACGACCACCGCGCCTGCACCAGCCCCAAATCCTCATTGTCCTGCAAAATGCATACATACCATCCAACACAACGTGTCATACAGCGATCATCGGAATGCCGGCCATGCGCGCAATTCGGCATGATCGATCCAAGCAAGCAATGGATGAATTAATTCACCTCAAGGTTCAAGCTACCTTGAAATGCGGCACCGTGCGCCGCAGGAAGTCAGGGTAAGGCTGGAAGTCGGCGTCGAAGATGGCCACGTACTCGTAGTCCTTGACGTAGCTGCAGCTCATCGCCGACTTGAGGTTGCCGGCCTTGTACCCTTCCCTGAGCACGCGGTGGCGGTACACGATGCGCACGCCGTGGCGCCGCCACCTGTCCACCTCCTCCCTTATCAGTGCCTGCGTGACGGGGTCGTCGGAGTCGTCCAGCACCTGCACCAGCAGGCTGGACCTCGGCCAGTCCAAGTTGCAGACCGCCGCGATGGACTGCTGGTACACCTGAATGGAACAGAGCGACGAACATCATCATGTTGGTTGTTGGAATTGAGCTTGTGTGGGTCAAAATTTTGAATTTTTAGGCGGAATTGCAAATGCAAGTGGAGAAATGCTGCAGTTTTCACCTCCTTCTCGTTGCACATTGGTATCTGGACGAGCACCATGGGGAAGTAGCCGGCACCGGGGTCCTCGGCGTCGGGCACCGCCGGCGGCGACACGGGTTCGTGCCTGACGCGCCTGAGGCGGATGTAGAGGCAGCCGAGGCTCTGGGCGACGCGGTCGGCGCTCTGGACGAGGAAGAGCGCGACGCAGGCGTCGGCGAGGCGCTGGAGCGGCGGCGCCACGTAGGCGGCGCGGAAGCGCACCCAGGAGGCGTGGAGCGAGCCGAGCGACACCGCAGCGGCGGCGAGGCGCCTGCCGTTGGCGTGCGCGACGAGCTCGGCGGCCAGGAGGAACAGCGACAGCAGGAGCAGCGCCCGGATGAACGCGTAGAGCCGGGAACGCCGCGGCGGCGGACTCGTGGGAGCGGACGCGGGGACGGGCGCGGGCGCTCCGTCGTCGGCGTCCGGCCGGCCGGCCGCGACGCGGCGCCGCGCCGCGCAACCGAGCGTGACGGCCGCGGAGGCCAGCCACGCCAGGCACCCCGCGGCGCGGTGCGCCTTGAGGAGCAGCACCCAGATGATCCGCTTCGCGTTCTTGCCCCTCCTCCGCCGCCGCCGCCGCCTCCGGCCCCCGCCGTAGTCATCGTCGTCTTCGTCGTCGTCGATCTCGGAGATGGACCAGCTGTTGGGGTTCTCCATCCGGACGACGACCGGGGTGCCGCGGTAGGCGTCGCGGCCGGCGAGGACGGCCCTGCCGCCCCAGAGGCCGCTCCACGGCGCCATCGACGGGCGGCGCGAGAACGCAGGTGACCCGACCGGAGACCGGACCAGACCCGACCCGACCAGACCGGCTCCCTCTCCCCCGCCTCTGCTCTGCCCCAAAATAGCAAGCGGAGACCGAGAGCACAGTGAGTGACACACAGGTCACAGACGCTGGTCCTCCTGGGGCTCCCCTTCTTTTGAGCTCACGCTCACGCTCACCCAGCTCCAACACCGATCTCCGTGCAATGAAGGGGAGCTTACCAGCTGCTGGAAGCCTGCAACAATGCAATGGGACGGCGAGGAAGGCGGTGGAAGACGAGGTGACTAGTGACCAGTGAGAACCGTCGAAGCCTACAGTCCAGGGCAAGGAACCGCTCAACACGTCAGAGCACTAGAGCAGAGAGAGAGAGAGACATCAGGAGAAGGCTTTATGGCGTTGGCGTCTGTCATTTCTTTCGGAGCAATTGCGCTGGCGTCTGCCATTGAGCGCGCTTGGTGTTTAGGAAATGCATCTGCACGTCTGGATATAAACAATTAATCTGGAGGCTTCTGCTCTACTCGTCTTCTTCCCTTTTGGATTGAGAGGCTTCTGCTCTACTCGTCTTCTTCCCTTTTGGATTGAGAGGCTTCCGTTACGTTCCTTTTCTTTCCTATTCAGAGGCTTTTTATCTACCCGCCTCACCCAACGCTCATCCCCTTCTAGCTCTCCTATAATGCAATAGTAAACCACGATAATGGTGGCTACTCTTTCTATAGTGTTTGACACCGCACCTTGCCATATGTGAGGGAGAGAGATGAAAAGAGAGCAATAGTAAACCACGATAATGGTGGCTACTCTTTCTACAGTGTTTGACACCGCACCTTGCCATATGTGAGGGAGAGAGATAAAAAGAGAGATAAACGGATCAGATGTTAATCATTGCTTACAATATTCAAGAACAAAGGTTTGCAACACACTAAAACCTCATGTAACATAAAAAAACCATGTTTCAACGTCTTAAATTTGCAACATCTTAAATCGACAGTTAAAACATCTAAAATCGACTTTTGCAACATTTAAAAAAACATGTTGCAACATCTCAAATCGATTGTTGTAATATAAAAAAACATGTTGCAACATAAAAAAACATATTGCAACATCATAAATCGACTATTGCAACATCAAAAAAACATGTTCCATCATCTCAGATCGACTGTTGCAACATCGTGAAATCTAATTTTATGCTGAGTGCCATAAAATATGTAACATCCAAAATTGACTGTTAGAGCATATCACATGCTACAACATAACCCACCTTAGAGTACATATTCGGTTGCGTTTGCCTATGAAGGAGCCCAGACACCATGGAGAAGCTTGTCGCCAGTGAGGTCAACCCTCCAGCGTGTAGTTCGTCGTCGAGAGACACCCGACCATGGAGAATTTCATAGCCGAGAAACACCTCACCATAGAGGTGTCCACTTAGATCCACTTGGCCACCATGGAGATGAGGTAGGAAGGCGAGCTGGTGCAGCGGCGAGGGAAGAGCAAGGACGGGCGCGGGCGAGCGAGGCTGAAGGGTCGAGATGGCGGACTAGAGGGGGGATGAATAGTTTTTTCTAAAATTAATCACGTCGGCTAACCGAAACAAGTGCGGAATTATAACTATCGGTCTAGCCAAGACTACACCCCTCTATCTATGTTCTCTAGCACCTTTCAAAGATACTAATCAAGTAACAAAGGTGCCGGGTTAGCTAGAGCTCTCCTAAACAATTCTAGGAGCAACGTTACACAAACCTATGCCACTAGTGCTTTAAGCGACAAGGGAGCTCCTACACATGCTAGTAAGCAAAAGCACAAAGCTAACTAAGCTCACTAGCAATGCTCAATAACAAGGCAACCAATGCCTAATTAGAGAGCGCAAATACTTAGCTACACAAACTAAGCAATGTGACTAACAAGGTTACTAAAACCAAATTAGCCACGCAAGGGAGCTACTTCTATGCTACACAAGCAAGAAGGTAATTAGCAAGCTACGCAAGCTATCTAATTACAAGAGCAACTACACAAGCTTAATATGTATAAAAGTAATTGCAAGCTTGTGTAATGGGGATACAAACCAATGGGAAGAACAAGGTTGACACGATGATTTTTCTCCCGAGGTTCACGTGTTTGCCAACACGCTAGTCCCCGTTGTGTCGACCGCTCACTTGGTGGTTCGGCGGCTAATTAGCATCACCTGCTAAGCCCGCACATCGGGCGCCGCAAGAACCTACCCCTTGAGTGAGGGTAGCTCAATGACACGCTTTACTAGAGTTGCTCTTCGCGGCTCCCGCGGGGCGAGCACAATGCCCCTCACAAGCACTTCTCCGGAGCGCCGCACAAGCTTCTTGCGCGCTTCGACGAAGACCACCACCAAGCCGTCTAGGAGGTGGCAACCTCCAAGAGTAACAAGCACCACCAGCTTGTAACTCGATCACCTAGTGCCACTCGATGCAACCTCACGATGCAATCGCACTAGAATCGCTCACTCACTCAATCGGATGATCGCTATCAAGTATGTGTGAGATGGAGGGCTCCCAAGCACTCTCAAGCATGGACACAAAGTCCCCCAAGGTGCTCCACACCAGCTATGGCCGAAGGCCACTTCTATTTATAGCCCCAAGGGCTAAACTAGCCGTTACCCCTTCACTGGGCAACGGTCGGGCCGATCGGACGCTCCGGTCGTGTTGACCGGACGCTGGACCTCAGCGTCCGGTCGCCCGCAGACGGCCACGTATCCCGGTTCCAACGGTCACTTGACCTGACCGGACGCAGCAACTTCAACTGATCGGACGCTGGACCCTCAGCGTCCGGTCGTTTCCAGTAAGCTCCCGAGCATGACCGGACGCGTCCGGTCGAACGCGATCGGACGCAGCACCAGCGTCCGGTCACTCTCCAGCTACAGCTACACTCCACGTCAGCGCGACCGGACGCAGGCAGGCAGCGTCCGGTGCTTTTGGATCCAGCGTCCGGTCACTTGACCGACGCTGGCATCTCCTCCATTCTCTTCACCCTTGCTCAAGTGTGCTAACCACAAGAATTTGCATCCGGCGTAATAGAAAATAGGCATTCCATTTTCCCGAAAGCGCCGAATCCCGACCCAAACCCATCTCAACCCTACAAACACCACCTTCTTTGTAAATGTGCCAACACCACCATATGTATGTGTTAGCATTTTCACAATCATTTCCCAAAGGATGTTAGCCACTCAACTTGCCACGCCACTCGATCCTAGCGACAATGCAAAGTTAGATCACTCGAGTGGCACTAGATGACCAATATGCAAACAAGTTTGCCCCTCTTGATAGTACGACCATCTATCCTAAACCCGGTCATAAACTTCTCTACACACCTATGACCGGTGAAATGAAATGCCCTAGGTTATACCTTTGCCTTGCGTATTCCATTCCATCTCCTTCAATGTCGATGCAACACATGCACCAACACGATCAACAATGATATGATCCACTTCATATCATCACGTGATCATATTGGTTCATCGATCTTGACTTCACTTGCTCTTCACCGTTGCCATCTTCCATCGGCGCCAAGTCTTGCTCAAGCTTCACCGCCACGCGGTCCATCACTCCAAAGCCTTTGACTTGTCCTTCACGCTTGCAATCGGTCCATCAAGCCAAGTCTTGTCTTGATCTTCTCTATCTTGATCACATGACTCAATGTCATGTCTCATGTGCATTTAAGCTCCTTCATCATCACATGTGTGAGCTTTGCAACATCTCTAAGCCTTTTTCACCTCCATGGCATATGTTGCTCACACACATATACCTGTGGACTAATCACCTGTGTATCTCACATAAACACAATTAGTCCACCTAGGTTGTCACTCAATTACCAAAACCAAACAAGGATCTTTCAGAAGCCATGAGGGAGGAAAGCAGCATTGAGGGAGTAAGGCGAGACAAGCAGTCGCGTCATCGTTAGGGAGACGAGAAACCATGTGAGAGAGACAAGCAGCGGCGTGGGAGAGAAAGATGAAGATTGTTGGGCCGTTGACAGGCTGTATAGATTCTAGTCCAGTTAAAAAAGCGTCTGACACGAAGAAAATAGGGCGGACGTTCGTGTAGGAGCATTTACGTTCCAACTTCAGGGCAAATTAGGTGGCGTATGTCCGTATGATCCAGATGGAAAGTCTTTCCATATGCGCAAAGTATATCAGGCGACCGGTCGCGCTCCGACCGAAGTGCGCGACACTAGACCGCGATGGCCCGGCCCAGCAGACCCCCTCTCCCCCGTCCAATGCCATGACCTTCCCTTCTCGAACGAGCACCCAGCGCTCCTTCTTCCCCGTCCACAGCGCAGGGGGGCACGGACCCATTGCTGTCGGAGACTCGTGTAACACCCCGGTGTTACTTGATAATTATCTTAAGCTGTGTTAGATATCGAGGTGAAGCTAGTTTTATGTGTGCTAATAATGTTAATTAGGGAAAAGAGAATAGAAAAAAAAAGAAGAAAAGATGGTGGGCAGCAGCTCTGCCCCTGGGATGGCCAGCAGACCGCACGTGGCTCCCTTTCTCTGTCAAAAAAAAAAAAGAAGGGAAAGGAATTCAGTTTTGGAAAAAAAAAAGGAAAAAGAAAAAGAGGAGGGGAGCGGACTGCCGCACGGTCCAGCGACGGCCGCGACAGCGTGCTCTCCCGCACGCGCGCAGGGGCGATTGCCGCGCCGATTAGGTGGCCGCGCCGGCGGGACCGTCGAGCATGCCGCGACCGCGTGCTGCCCATGCCGTCGCCGAAGTCTTCATCGCGCCCGGGTTTCCCGCACACAGAGAGAGGGAGCGCTCGTACACTCTGACAGGAGCTCGTCGCCGCCCATCTCCGGTCCTGTGCCGCTGCGCCTGTGCTTCCTGTGCCGGCGCTGTGGGTACAGGGGAGGAGGACGCGGCCCTTTCGGACCGATGGGCAAGCGCCGGTCTCGTCGTTTCGTATATAACTCGGCTGCCGGCTCCGTTTCTCTCTCTGTCTCTCAAAATCGTCCGCGATTTTTCCTCGTTCGTCGATTCGTGCGTCCCCTGCTCGTGCCGTGAAGCCTGGTAAGCCTCCGCTCCCTTTTTTCTCCCTTTCGCTTGCCCCGTCGGCGTCGCTGGTTGCCGCCATGGCCGTGGACGGCGTTCGTGTCGCCGCGTCCCCGCGCGTGCGAACGGCCAGGCCGCCGCGCCCTGTCCTGGCGTGGGCTGGGTAGCGTCGCGGGTCCTCCGTGTCCCTTGGGTGCTGCCGTGCGCTCCCTCCTCCGCTATCGTGGCCGGCTCGGCCGGAAATTTGACCGGCCGGTGCGCCCTCTGTTTCTGTTTGGAGAAGAGAGCAGGGACCTCGGGGGAGAAGATGAAGAAGTCCAGGGGGTTTTCTGCATAAATCGCGTGGTGGTGTGGGGAGCCTGGCTGGGCCGCCGCGCCGTTCGCCCATGGGCCTTGGCCGCGCGCGCCTGGGCCTCTGCCGTGTCTGCAGCTGGCCGCATGGCCCAATGCCTGATGGAAGTTCGTTTTTCTTTTTAGTTTAGTTGCAGAACTTCGAAAAATCACTAGAAATCATAGAAAAATCGAAAAATGTGAAACAAGTTTCGTCGGGTTCGTAAAATTGTGCTCTATCCGTAGATGCTATTATTAGTGTTAGATTGTGTGATATCTGTAGAGTATTAAATCGTCCTTGCATTCTTTGTGCATATAGGTGACGTGGCGATCGATTTCGTGCCGGACTCGGAGCCGGAGTACGAGGAGGCGGTCCTCATTGATGGTGTTCTTGAAGCCCCTGCTGACTTTTCCACTGACCCGGTCCAAAACCAAGGCAAGCCCCGGTGCATAACTTCTATATTTTTAAAGTACCTGTTAAATTATGATGTATGCATTAGGTTATAGGAATTGGTTGAAACACACCTGCATATATATATATATATATATATATATATATATATATATATATATATATATATATATATATATATATATATATATATATATATCCTATGAGTCGTACTAGTATGACAGATTCAAGTAGTTGCTATGCTTAGGAACATCGGTAGCGTGAGTGACCTGTCGTTACTCACCATAGGTTCTATCTTGTTTTACATCACATGACATGCTTGGTGGATGATAATTGGAGATCGAGCGGGAGTGGGTTGGTGAATGCAACATGACATGGAGGTCTTGGGTGCATATTTAGTCTCGCCTATGTCGATCAAGGACCATACCATTGGCTAGACCACCGGTTAAGTTTGAAGGTACCGAATACATAACAGGGGCCTGAGTTATAATTGACCGTGAAGCTAAGTACTTTCCTTTGACTCGGGGTCCCTAAAAAGTTTATTGGAGTGTTACACTGACCATTCGATGAGTTGTTAGGAGGCGGGGAATGTCCATGGACCAAACTTATGATGGGGAAACTCGTCGCCGCTCGGCGGGGCGGGCCTCATAGGGGTGGGTTCCCCGGGATGATCGGGTCACTCACAGACCTAGGTTGTATGATCGGAACGGTTGCTTGTACTTGCTCTTTCGAGAAGTACAGGCGTGTGTTTGGGATTGCCTAGCTGGATGTACATTGATTGCGATCGCCGCTCTCCTCAGATATGGATACCACTTGCCACTGTCTAGCATCGTAGTAATACAACTAAACCCGGTGGAAGTTGGAGAAGGGAATTAAGTTGTTCTAATTACTTACCACATGCTTGAAAGTAACACATGTGCTTAACTAGAATGGTCAGGTGATGCACTTAATATGATTGCTAAAACTTCGAATATAAGGATGCACTCCTAGTAATGTTTTCTTACAAAAAGTAAATGAACTAGCAAGCCAAATAGCCCCTGCATACCCTTGAGAGTCAGAAAATTATTCCCACCTAGACGGGTAAGTCTTACTGAGTACATCGTGTACTCAGGTTTTGTTCTACCCTTTTGTTGATGCAAAAGTGGATCTGTAAACACAAAGGGCTAATACCCGAATCGATATCCAAAGCGTGCCAGTCGATTTGACCTGTTAATCGACAAGGATGAAGATACGAGCACTTTGGTCCTAACAACAGTGATACGCCCGGAAGTCACGACCAAGATGTACTCACACGGAACTCGAGAATCACCGAAGGTCGCACTGAAGCTATGCAACTCGCCGAATCAATGAGAACTCGTAAAAAGGAAAAATATGCAAATTGACGAAGTCGCCGAAAAGTAAGTAGATGCAAATAGGAGTAAAAATTGGTTTTGATATTGATTTTTTTATTACATTGCCCCTCAATCTATATTTATACCCTGATCTAAAGAGACATAACCAAATACAACTAGGACACCAAGTCCATATCTAAGGAAACACATGACTCTTACATGAATCATACTCTAACAAATATAGAAAAGGAAATCAACTCCTATCTATTTCCTTGTCCGCCTCAATTACGATGGAAATCTCACCGACCTCCTTTCCATCGGCATACTTCCTGTTTCATCGGCAGTAGTCTTCAAGCCTTCCTTCATCGGCATCGACAATAACATCTCCAACCTTATCGGCAACGCCCGAGTCTAAATCAACCTTTCCATCGATCACCACCATTCATCGGCAACCATCTTTACAAGTTGATTTTCATCGGCTGTCAGCGTATACAGTAACTTTTCTCCTGCCGATTAGCCCACTCTGATCATTTTGACACGTGCAAAAAACGGTGTCAATACATGCCCCCCAATTTCGGAGTATAAAACCATTAATGCTCTGAAATTTACTCCAAATAATGTTTGCCTTCGCCCAATTACCGTAACTCATCCTTCAAGCCAAAACTTGATCTGTTATCAAATCTAATCCTGATTCACGCACCTGAGTAAATATCGCACAATTGCCAACCACTCTTGCCCTGATTATGGTTAAGATACCGAAACAATAATACATCGGCAAGATCCTAACATAATAATGCCGTCATTTTTAGAATTAAAATATCCTGTATCGAGATCTCTTCCAAGTCATGATTACTTGCCATCAAATCATCTGTATAATTCCTTGATTATCGTGCAAACAGTTACCATATCCATCTGAACCACCTCGACCTACATGCGCGTGGCATAGAGATAAGTCCAGAATACCCCTACTCCAAGTGGCTTATAAATAGATTTCTCCGGAACGCTCGTTTTCTACCCTCAGACTCCAATCTTTGACATTCTCTCTTTCCGGCGGTGACTCTGACGAACAACTGCGCGACCTCAACCAACAAGAACTTTTCCCCAGCGTCAACCTCGAGTCTCCGGCTCGTGCCCCTATCTACCTCAAGATAATGGCAATCAACTTCGACGTCCCTACGGTTCGTTCCACTTTCGTTACCTTTTACCTCGATTCCTCTGGTCTTTGCGAGTTCATACAGTTGGTAATTTTTTCTCTTTTCTTTTGTTCTTCGGATCCTCTAAACTTAGGAACTGCGCAACAAATTAGTTATTCCAACCGATCAGCCGCATGTCCAATGCCTAGGACCAATGGGCAACCCAGATCCAACTAATCTGATTAATGCAGAGGTTAACAGAATCCCTTTTAGAGCCCAAAATTTCTCTCTGAATTTATGGAAAGATACATTCCGATCTTGACCCAAAACCACCAAAGGGTGGAAAGATTGGTACTTGAGGGTCAATAGGTCGATGCAAGTACACTGGGCAGAACGGAAGCTAGACCAATGCATTAGGCTATCTATTGCCGATATGCAAAAGAACGAGTCAATGATGATTGCAGTTGCTTACTTCTGGTCAGACACAACAAACACTTTTATGTTTGGACATGGCCCAGCTACTCCCACACTTGCCGATGTCTACATGCTCACTGGCTTGGATATTTCAACTGCCGATGAAGGCTCTATCTATGGTAGAAAATCTAAATATAGGGTGAATACCCACAACATCGGCGGTTGGACGGGATACATTCAAGAATGCCAGAGAACCGGGACAGTTAACCAGAGGGAACATGCCACATTCTTGAATATGTGGCTAGAAAAATTTATCTTCTGTGGTCGATCAGTAGGACCAACCAACGCCTTCCTCCCCACGGCTGAACTCTTGGCTAATGGTGTAAGGTTCCCTCTTGGCCGATACCTTCTGAGCTCCACTTATCATCTTCTTCATCAAGTGTCTCAGAAACTTTTGCTTGGCGAACCCATCGGCAACTTAGGAGGCCCATGGTGGTTTATCAACATATGGCTGAATGCCCATATGCACAAACATTTGCAATGGGACTTCTTTGCCCAACAATTCTCACGAGAAATTGCTGAAGACCACGTGCTTGGGGACGAGGAATCGGCAACACGCTTACCCCTCAATTTTGGTGAAGCCATAATTGTCCTCCCTGGAACAGAGGCCAATGAAGACCAGATCGGCAGATTCTTCCAAAGCTTCTACAATGGTCTTTCTCGTGATTATAGGGCCTGAGTACCTTATATTGACGAAGAAAACAGATTCCCCCTTCTTTTCAACTTTGCCGATGACACTCTGAATCAGGATAATGAACTCATGATGGCCATCATTACTCCTAGGGCAATCCCAGTAAACACATTCGGTAGCGAGAAAAACACCAATATTACGTATGAGTTTTACAATCCATCGACAGTATCCCGTTAATTGGCTTTTGGGCAACTGCCAATCAAACTTTGTTTTGCCGATGTGATCAAACCCAGAGAAACAATCACCTGCGGAACAGATTGGAGCAGGGTAGTGTGACTCTCCCCCGATGTCGATACTACAGATGTCGATATATCCGTCTGGACGCCAGTATCTTTCATCACCGAATCATATAAGCAATGGTGACGAGAGTGGAGGGAATAACTGTTTGCAACATCTGCTCACACATATCGGCACATGATCGACCCTGACTACGCCATTCCTGATGACGCAGTAAGTTTCTTTTAACTCCCTTCTGCTTTTTCCTTTCATATATTGGTAACTAACTTTCTCGTGATAGGTTAACAACCCAGCACCATCTATGAGCAAAAGTGGAAAACCCTTCGATCTTCGGCCTATTTCCCCGATATCACCGATCGGCTACAACGCCCCCACCTTAGCTACTTTGACTCACCAGAAGACCCGTGCCAAGACCATCACCTCCAAGTCCAAATTGGCTACAGCTAGGGCCACTCCATTGGCTGCTGCTATAACCCTGATCAAGGCATTCAAGGTAACAACCCTGTTTATTTCTACTCATGCCGATCATAAACTGTATTAACATTAATCATCAGGGTGTAAGAGCCGCTGCTGGATCGTCATCGGCAATTCCTCCGACATCAAGCACCACTACTTCTGACAAACCTTCAGAGGTATTCCTTTGATTTTATATTTTATCTGTTAAATATAATACCTTACACTTGTTTTGCAGCAACAAATGGGTACATCGGCAAGCGTACCAGATGTCCAAGCTCCACAACCAACAAGTGCCGATGCCCCCCCAGCCAACCGTTGCTGAGGCCCAAGCAAAGCGCAAAGCCTTAACAGATGCCGAGGCACAGCCAAAACGACAGAAGTCCATGCCGATCCCCACATCTGCCCTAATGTCTGCAATCCGGCCAGAATCAGTCGATACAACTGAGCAAGCAGTTAATCCTCCTGTACAGGACATACCATCGGTCATCATACCCCAAGAGCCAACCACTGATGAGGCCACAGAGGATATCCCATCGGCAAGCTCAGCCGATCCTCCACACGGCATACTCCAGGCTGCTTCCTCCAGCCAAGTACAGGAAATTGCCTTGAAACAGGTAAGCCGATTGACCTAGTCGATTTATAATATTTATACTTATCCTTAACTAACCAACTAACCTCTTTTTCTTTTTCTCAGGAACAAGACTCCCCAAACAACTTATTTTCCTTTGCCATTGACATTTCTGACGATGATGGAGAGGAAACAAGTTCTTCCCTTGCACTGGGAACAATATCGGTAGAAATTAAGTCCAAGTTGGAAGCTCTCCTGAACTTGTTACAGCAGGATACTGCCCAACTGGTAGATGACTTGGACTTCGCAAAGGCAATTTTCAAAACAATCCGTGGCCAGGTCCCTGCCGATGTCGAAGAAGTACTCTTCCCAGCAGCCCATTTAGAAAGCCGCCAATTGCAATATCAACGGGCTGCTCAACGCATTACCGATAGAGCAGCTCAGGCTCAACTCAAAGAAGAGATGCTACAATTGAAACAGATTGCCGATGAGAAGCACAAGGGCATCAGCAACTTTGAAACTTCGGGTGCTGAACTTAAGCAGAAAATCTTAGATTTATCGGCAAAGAGGATGGCTCTATTGGCTGAATTGAAAGAAGTCGAGGCAGCCTTAACTCATGCCCAACAAGAAGAAAGCCAGCTATCCAATGCCATCAAGGCCCTTCAGCAAGAAAGAGACATCCAGGCTCACAAAGCCTTGGCCATGAAGAAAAAACTCAAGCCTGTGGAGGGTGCTGCCGATGAAGACATCAAAGAAATGAAGGAAGCCGACCAGATTCGTCTGCGTGCGATATTGACTATCCAATCCTTGTTAAACTTGTAAATCTTGTCTATTGCATCGGCACTTTATGAGACATTGACATCCTTGTATAATTCTAGCCGATAGGACTGTTATCGGCACTTATATTTTTATGCATCCATCCAGATACTAGGGTAATATTTCTTTAAATATTTTCCATTTAATGCTCTGGGAAACACAACTCCTTCAAGGGTTTCTAGAATATATGCGTTATCAGGAACAGACTGATTTATCCGATATGGACCTTCCCAATTAGGAGACTACTTTTCAAACTTTGAACTTTTAGTTCCAATCGGTAAAATCAATTTCCAGACCAGATCTCCATCGGCAAACTCCTTTACCTTCACCTTCTTGTCATATCATCTGGCTACTCTTTTCTTATTTTCTTTGATGCTAACTAAAGCCCTTAACCGATGACCCACCACATCTTCCAACTCATCCTTCATAAGAGTATCATAATCATCGGCTGTCAGCTGATTTTGAGAACGTATTCGCCTAGAGCCAATTTTAATTTCCCAAGGTAATACTGCGTCGTGTCTATATACTAACTGATAAGGCGTTACTTTGGTTGCACCATGACATGACATCCGATATGACCACAAGGCTTCATTTAATACTGTATGCCACCTCTTAGGATTTTCTTTAATTTTGCGCTTAATGAGTTTGATGATCCCTTTGTTAGAAGCCTCAGCCTGACCATTAGCTTGAGCATAATATGGAGAAGAATTTAAAACTTTAATTCCCATACCTACAGCAAACTCATCAAATTCTCCCGATGTAAACATAGTACCCTGATCGGTAGTGATAGTTTGAGGAATACCAAATCGGTGAACAATATGCTCTTTCACAAAATCGATCATATTAGCTGATGTCACCTTTTTTAAAGGAATTGCCTCAACCCATTTTGTGAAATAATCGGTAGCAACCAGAATAAATTTATGTCCTTTGCTCGATGGCGGATAAATCTGACCGATGAGATCGATAGCCCATTCCCAGAATGGCCAATGTTTAATTATAGGGTTTATAGCCGATGCAGGCGCTCTTTGAACATTACCAAACTTTTGATACCCCTGACATCCTTTAAAATACTTAAAACAATCTTCAAGAATAGTCGGCCAATAGTATCCATTCCTTCTGATCATCCACTTCATCTTGAAAGCCGATTGATGCGCTCCACACACTCTTTCATGAATTTCACCCATCAAGCTTTTCGATTCATCACTGCTAACACATCTGAGTAAAACTCCATCTATAGTTCGATAATATAATTCATCATCGAGGAGCACATACTTGGTAGCTTGGAACCTTATACGTCTTTCAACCTTTTTATATGGATCCTTTAAATAATCGACAATCTCCTTTCTCCAGTCATCGGTATCGACCGCCGATGTTAGCATTTCCTGAATAGGCTGATACCCTGAAGCATGCTAAGCTAGTCGATTAGCCTCTTCATTATGCAGTCGAGAAATATGTTCAAGACAAAAATCTCTAAACCCTTTCAACAATTGCAAATATCTTTCATAATACGAAATTAAAACTTTACTTCGGCATTCATAAATCCCAGCCAATTGATTTATAACTAGCATATAATCACCAAAGATTTCAACAGCATCGGCACATATCTCCTTCAGCAATTCTAACCCTTTTATCAAGGCTTGGTATTCAGCCTGATTGTTTGTCGATGTAGCAACAATCGACAATGAAAACTCATACTTCCTTCCTTGAGGTGAAATCAACACAATACCGATACCTGCTCCTTCATCACATGTGGACCCATCGAAGAAAAGTGTCCAAGGAGCAACCTTCAGAGAGTCCACTGTATTACAATGCTGAGTGACAAAATCAGCCATAACCTGCCCCTTAACTGCCTTAGTCGATTCGTAACGCAGTTCAAATTTTGATAATGCTAAAATCCACTTACCAATTCTACCACTTAATATCGACATTGACAGCATATACTTGACTACGTCGTCTTTGCATATGACCGTACATTCGGCAGATAACAAATAATATCTTAATTTGACACAAGAAAAGTATAAACACAGACATAATTTTTCGATGGCCGAATACCTTGTCTCAGCATCCACTAATCTTCTACTCAAATAATCAATAACACGTTCTTTCCCTTCAAATTCTTGAATAAGAGCTGAACCGATAACGGTATCATCAGTTGACAAATACAACCTGAAAGGTTTCCCGTGTTGAGGTGGAACTAGCACTGGAGGATTTGTTAAATATTTCTTAATTTCATCTAGGGCTAACTGCTGCTCAGCTCCCCATACAAATTCTTGATCGGCTTTCAATTTAAGTAATGGACTGAAAGCCTTGATCTTACCCGACAGATTAGATATGAATCTTCTAATGAAATTAATCTTACCGATCAAAGATTGCAATTTGGTTTTATTGGCAGGAGCAACCACCTTATTAATTGCATCAATAGACTTCCTACTGATTTCGATGTCCTGCTGATGCACCATAAAACCCAAGAATTGACCTGCTGATACACCAAATGCACATTTATTAGGATTCATCTTCAATCCATGCTTTCTTGTGCACTCCAGTATCTTTCGTAGATCGGCTAGATGTTTTGTGATATCTCCAGACTTAATCACTACATCATCAATGTAGATCTCCACTAATGTGCTGATGTATTCATGAAAAATAAAGTTCATAGCTCTTTGATAAGTAGCGCCGGCATTTTTCAAACCAAACGTCATGACTATCCACTCAAACAACCCTACATGACCTGGACATCTGAAAGCAGTCTTAGGAATATCTTCTTCAGCCATGAATATTTGATTGTAACCTGCATTACCATCCATGAAGCTAATAATTTTATGTCCGGCTGCAGCATCAATCAACAAATCAGCAATCGGCATTGGATAGCCATCCATCGGTGTGGCTTTGTTAAGATTCTTAAAATCAATACAAACACGAAGTTTTCCATTTTTCTTATAAACAGGAACCACATTAGAGATCCACTCTGCATATCGACACTGCCGAATAAACTTCGCCTCAATTAATTTAATTATTTCGGCCTTAATGTCAGGAAGTATATTAGGGTTGCATCGGCGCGCTGACTGCTGATGTGGCCGAAATCCAGATTTGATAGGTAACTGATGTTCAACTATCGATCGGTCTAATCCAGGCATCTCAGTATAATCCCAAGCAAAATAATCTTTATACTCTTTTAACAAATCTGTTATTTGCTGCTTACACATAGAATCTAACTTAGCACTAATAAAAGTAGGTCTTGGCCTATCGCCATCACCAATATCTACTTATACTAAATCATCTGCCGATGTGAACCCTTGACCTAATTTTTCATCATCGGCAAACCTATCCATTAAAACTCTTCTTTGGAACCGACTGCTTGGATCAGTGGAATTTCATAATCAGCCACTCTAAGGAATTCTTTTTCCCAAACTTCTCCTGATATGCATTTAGTTCGCTCATAAGTATCTGATTCTGCCGATGCGATGATATAAGAAGAATCACCAGGGACAAACTCAATCTTATCCCCAATCCACTGTACGAGGCATTGATGCATTATAGAAGAAACACAACAATTAGCATGAATCCAATCCCTCCCTAGAAGCAGATTATATGCACCCTTGCCATTAATAACAAAGAACGTCGTCGGCAAGGTTTTGCTGCCGATAGTCAATTCAACGCATACTGCCCCTTTAGCCGGTGACACATTGCCTTCAAAATCCTTCAGCATCATATCGGTTTTGGCCAAGTCTTGATCTCCCTTATCAAGTTTCCGATACATCACATAAGGCATAATATTAATCGCAGCCCCTCCGTCGATAAGTATCTTAGATACAGGCTACCCATCAACTCTGCCTTTCACAAACAAAGCCTTAAGATGCTGTCTCTCGTCATCAGTAGGTTTCTCAAAAACAGCCATCATTGGATCTAGTGTCAACTGAGCTACTTGATCAGAGAGAACAACTTCTTCCTCATTATCAGATAGTGCCAAAAACTCCATCGGCAACATGAATACCATATTAACATCTGCCGATGGACCCTTATTTTTGTGTTTTACCTGCCACTGCTGATGACCGGACCTCTCATTGGAGGAATTTTCCTCTCGGTATAAATCCTCTTGATGCTCACGTTGCATCCTTCTTTTCTATGTCTTTGTCAGACCCTCCGAGAACCATCGAGGAAACTTGGTCTTCCAAACCGGCTGATAACAGGTCCCAGTTAATTCTACACGGCGTATATTAGGGTCCCTGTAGAATATTTTTTCATCAGGAACTCTTGCGTTTGCCATCTCCTCAAGCTCCTCTTGATTCCTTGGAAAATATCCAGCGCATTTACCAAGCCTTTCATGTACACTAAGTCTGCCCCCCAGCCGATCATGCACTGATGCTCTGCCTCTGATCGGCTCATTGATAAATAAACCCTGATTGCCAGGTTGCAACCTCCTTTCTGACCGATTGACCCCATAATAACCATTGCACTCAGGGCAATTTTTAACAGTTGGCAATTTAATACCTTCTTCCCAGCAATGGATGAAAAACGGGCACCTCCAATGATTTTTATGTCGATACCATTCTTCCCGACGTCTCTCTTCTTGCTGTTGTTGATATTGGTCCTTACGCTGACGCCAACCCTCCTGCTGCCTTCGATGGGTAATCATAATGCCAGGTCGAGGAGGGTTTTTGGAACTACTGCTTTCTCCCAGCAAACCCTTACTTTTTGCATCATCGGTAGTTATCCGATGTTGGGGATCCACTGATGCGTTTTTCTCAGCGGCCTTTGACGTCAATACCTTGGTCTTCCCTTTGGCCTCCATCATATTTGCTGGAAAAGGGTGTTGATTAATTTTCATCGGCTTCTGGGCCTTGGAAGTACCAAACTTAATTCTCCCAGATTCAATAGCCGATTGTAACTGTTGCCTGAACACCTTGCACTCATTTGTACTATATGAAGTTGCATTGTGCCATTTGCAGTACAAGATCTTCTTCAACTCTTCTGCCGATGGGATCACATGATTAGGTGACAGCTTAATTTGGCCCTCTTGAAGCAGAAGATCGAATATCTTGTCGGCCTTGGTGATATCAAAGATAAACTTTTCTGGTTCTTTCTGACCAAAGGGACAAGATATCGGCTTTTTATTCTTAACCCACTCAGCTAAGCCGATAACTAGTTCTTCATCAGAATCAGAATCTCCTACTTCTTCAATAAATGATACTTTTTTACTCCAATTCTTTTTAGGTTCAAAAACCCTAGTATCTTGATCAGAGATTCTTTGCACAAGATGACTGAGGCTTTCAAACTCCTGAGAAGCATATCTGTCTTTAAGATGTGGCAATAACCCTTGAAAAGCCAGATCGGCAAGCTGCCGATCATCCAGCACCAGACTGTAGCACTTATTTTTTACATCTCGTAGCCTTTGCACAAAGCTTTCTACCGATTCATCATTACGCTGTCTCAATTTTACTAAATCGGTAAGCTTCTTTTCATGGCTTCCAGCAAAGAAATACTTATGAAATTATTTTTCTAGATCAACCCAAGTAATAATAGAATTTGGTGGTAATGACATGAACCATATAAATGCCGATCCAGACAAAGATGATGAAAATAATTAAACTCTTAATTCATCTCTGCTAGCTGCCTCTCCACATTGAATAATGAAGCGATTACGTGTTCCATTGTTGATGTATCATCTTGCCCAGAGAATTTAGTGAAATCTAGTACCTTGTACCGATTTGGGAGAGGAATTAAATCATATGCAGGAGGGTATGGAGTCCGATAAGAATAAGTATTGACCTTGGGCTTTATCCCAAACTGATCCTTCATAATTTCTGCTATCTTATCGGCCCAAAAAGCATCAGCCTCCTGCTGACGAACTGGCTGATTTCTACGGGAGGTGCCTGCTGATATCTCTCCACATATCTTTGTGGCCCACGATCTCCAGCAATCGGCATATTTGCCGTTACTTGTGGTCCATTAACCTGTTGGAAAGGATTCATCGGCTGAGCTGCCGATGCTTGATTCTGGAAACCAGCTTGCATATGACCTTGTTGAATCCCTGCAACCTGCTGATTTTGCTGAACTATATGTTGAACAGGTAACTGTCCTGACCAACCATTATTAGAACTTATCGGTACAAAACTTACCGATGGCTGGTAATTTGCTGACATTGTTGGATAATTATAACCAGCTTGAGGCATGAACTGAACCCCAGTTTGACTCATAGCAGGGGCTTTCTACTGCATCGGTAGTAAGCTTGCCGATGGACATGAATTGGGTATTTGAACTAAAGGCATCTGGAAACCTCCTGGAGTTGGTTGCACAGTAGTTGCTGTGGCATATTGAGGCACTTGAGCCATTGGTGAAACAACCGATGGTATAGGAGCTTTTCCTACTGCATCAAACACTTGAGGTAACCCAGGATTGAAAGCAGATGACTCCGGAGGCATACCATATCCCCACCAATTAGCAGGAATCTGGCTATTCTGAGACATAGGGCCTGACATAGCTGATGCCGATAGATCTGTATTAAGCTGAACTCGTCCTCCTGGTAGTACCGGTTCTGATCGTATCGGTGTAGATTGAATATTAGGTAAGCCTGCCGATATTAGAGGAGAAGTAACTTCTGTACCCACAACGGCCGAGGGAGCCGATGGAGTTTTGACAGATGCCGACTCTGGTTGGTGATAGGTAGGCCCAACGTAATGCGGTGACGCTTGTCCTTCTTTGAGAGTTCAAACCATAGCATTATGAACAGTATTGGACAGCACATTGGAATGATTAATCAAAGCATGATTTACTGTAGAATTAACCATCTCTTGAAGTTTACCAGGATTAGAATCAAAGGTAACCTGCCGAGGCAACGGCAAATCTTGCTTCTGGATGACTTGTCTACTTTTGTTCAGGCTAAACGATTTCAGACAAAGCTGCCTGTATTCTTCTACAGCCTTTTCCATAGCCTGCCTCTGCTCTTCCTTAAGATCTTCTTCTGATACCGTGATAATGTTCCCTGAATCGATCTCGAAATTGAACATATTGATCGGATTGATTGGTCCCACTGGGCGTGCCAAAAGATGTGTTGATGCAAAAGTGTATCTGCAAACACAAAGGGCTAATACCCGAATCGATATCTAAAGCGTGCCAGTCGATTTGACCTGTTAATCGACAAGGATGAAGATACGAGCACTTTGGTCCTGACAACAGCGATACGCCCGGAAGTCACGGCCAAGAGGTACTCACACAGAACTCGAGAATCGCCGAAGGTCGCACTGAAGCTATGCAACTCGCCGAATCAATGAGAACTCGTAAAAAGGAAAAATATGCAAATTGACAAAGTCGCCGAAAAGTAAGTAGATGCAAATAGGAGTAAAAATTGGTTTTGATATTGATTTTTTTATTACATTGCCCCTCAATCTATATTTATGCCCTCTTCTAAAGAGACATAACCAAATACAACTAGGACACCAAGTCCATATCTAAGGAAACACATGACTCTTACATGAATCATACTCTAACAAATATAGAAAAGGAAATCAACTCCTATCTATTTCCCTGTCCGCCTCAATTACGATGAAAATCTCACCGACCTCCTTTCCATCGGCATACTTCCTGTTTCATCGGCAGTAGTCTTCAAGCCTTCCTTCATCGGCATCGACAATAACATCTCCAACCTTATCGGCAACGCCCGAGTCTAAATCAACCTTTCCATCGATCACCACCATTCATCGGCAACCATCTTTACAAGTTGATTTTCATCGGCTGTCAGCGTATACAGTAACTTTCCTCCTGCCGATTAGCCCACTCTGATCATTTTAACACGTGCAAAAAACGGTGTCAACACCTTTTGTTGCAGATGTTAATCCTGAGGTGTAGTCCAACCGTTTGCGGGTCCTTCCTTAGAAGAGCGTACCCGTGTGTTGCTTCGGCTTCAGCTTTGAATCCTCCCTGGTGGGCACAGTGGGGATTTTAGCTTCAACCACTATCGTAGTTAAGTTTGTAGCATCGGCTTAAGCTTTCGATAATGTAAAAAGGGAACCTCTAGTATTGTAATCCGTATGTATTAAATTCCGCTGTCACTCTAAAAGCTGGTATTGTAATGTATTTGGATCATGTATTGTATGTGAACTGAAACTTGTAATATTATTTATGTACTTTGCTACTCATTTATGGATCCTGTATCAAACGTGGATGATTTCGAGTTCTTCTAGACGGTGGACTCGACAGACGACCGGATTTAAATTAATCCTAGCTTACTTGGTGATTGGTGGTAAGTGAGTAAGTTTTTGATTAGTTTAGGGCCTGTTTGGCAGGAATTCACCAGCTCCAGATTCACTATTTTTAGCTCAACTCCACCAAAAATTTCCCAAACACCCTAGATCCACCAAATTCAAATCCACCAAAACGGTGGATCTAGAGACCAGATTCACCAAATTGGTGGAGCTTCTCAGGGGGTGCTCCACGAATAGGTGTTTTGTACCTCCTTGTGAAGTTGGATAAAAATTACCCACCTTTGCCACTAGTTACACACCCCTTATCCTTACCGGTTCGATTATTTCCTTTCTTCCCCACCTCACTGGATACGACGCCCTTCTACTCGCGCCTCGCGTCCTCCTCTTCCATCGCGGCCAGGGAGGCTGCGCCGCCCATCCCCTCCCTCCATCCCTCCACTCCAGCGAGCCCTCCATGGCCGGATTCGGTAGATCCAGTCCTACTCGACCTCCTGCACCTCCTTCTTCGTCCACATCCATGGGAAAGACCGCACCTAGGGTTGGGCTTTCTCGTCAGGTACAAGGCGCGGCCACCGGAGCTCCTCCTCCTGGCATCGCGGACATGCCCCCTTCGGCCGGCCTTCAACCCGCCCCAGTCAGCTGGCAGGGAGCCGCGGCCGGCGTTGACCCCGCCATGGCCGGCGCTCAGGCAGGCGCGGGCGGCCTCCAGACCGCCATGGACGACGCTCAGGCAGGCGCGGGCGGCCTCTAGACCACCATGGACGGCGCTCAGGCAGGCGCGGGCGGCCTCCAGACCGCCATGGACAGCGCCCACCAGCATGCCTTGGCTGCCCAACAAGCCTTCCTGGCCGGCCAGTAGCCCCTACCGACTGGCCGGCAGCCCTTTCCGGCTGGCCAGCAGGCAGCCATGGGCGTTGGGGGTGTGGCCACTGGTCAAGCAAGTGGTAGTTCGTCGCAGCAGCAATCGAGGATGCGCGCTCCGTCGACCAACAAGAGGGCAAAAGAAGATGAGGTATAAATTTGTCTTTCAATTTTGTGCAACAATTGTACAGTGCTAGGGAAATCTTGATTTGGGTGATCAAATACTCGTGGGAAATTAATGTCAGGGTGATGCTATGGACTGGACTGATGGTTATACCGCAATTGTTTGTAAGTTTTTTGCCGAGCAAGTTAGAAAAGGAAATCGGCCGAACACACATTTGAACAATGTAGGCTTTATCGAGGTATCTAATAGGTCTTTTCAGTCCACCGGAATAATGTTGAGTAAAATGCAACTAAAGAACAAATGGGACAAGTTGAGAAGGGATTATGGTGCTTGGAGGAAATTAATGAGGAAGCAAACGGGGGTTGGGTTCAATTGGAATATAGGAACTGTCAACATGGATCCCGAGTGGTGGAAGAAGATAACAAAGGTTAGTTTTATTTGTTATGCTATGTACATTTTTATTTTTGCAACTTAGAAATTTTTCTTATTTTGGACGTTCTCATATGTTTTAGGAAATTAGTGGTGTTGGCAAGTTCAAGAAGCCTATCAAAATGAAGACGACTTGAAGGTGATGTTTGGAAACATTGTTAATGAGGAGCAAGATCATTGGAATCCTATGAGTTCCAACCCCATCATACCCCTTGATGATGACACTCCAACTGATGGTGTAGAGGCTGAGCACCCCACTGAGCACCACACTGTTGAAAGATCCTTGTTTGGTTTTGGTAATTGAGTGATAACCTAGGTGGACTAATTGTGTTTATGTGAGATACACAGGTGATTAGTCCACAGGTACATGTGTGTGAGCAACATATGCCATGAAGGTAAAAATAGCTTGGAGATGTTGCAAAGCTCACACATGTGATGATGAAGGAGCTTAAATGCACATGAGACATGACATTGAGTCATATAATCAAGATGGAGAAGATCAAGACAAGACTTGGCTTGATGGACCGGTTGCAAGCGTGAAGGGCAAGTCAAAGGCTTTGGAGTGATGGACCGCGTGGCGGTGAAGCTTGAGCAAGACTTGGCGCCGATGGACGATGACAATGGTGAAGAGCAAGCGAAGTCAAGATCGATGAACCAATATGATCACGTGATGATATGAAGTGGATCATATCATTGTTGATCGTGTTGGTGCATGTATTGCATCGACATTGAAGGAGATGGAATGGAATGCGCAAGGCAAAGGTATAACCTAGGGTATTTTATTTCACCGGTCATAGGTGTGTAGAGAAGTTTATGACCGGGTTTAGGATAGATGGCCGTACTATCAAGAGGGGCAAACTTGTTTGCATATTGGTCATCTAGTGCCACTCGAGTGATCTAACTTTGCATTGTCGCTAGGATCGAGTGGCGTGGCAAGTTGAGTGGCTAACATCCTTTGAGAAATGATTGTGAAAATGCTAACACACATACACATGGTGGTGTACACTTGGTGGTGTTGGCACATTTACAAAGGAGGTGATGTTTGCAGGGTTGAGATGGGTTTGGGTCGGGATTCGACGCTTTTGGGGAAATGGAATGCCTATTTTCTATTGTGCCGGATGCAAATTCTTGTGGTTAGCACATTGGAGCAAGGGTGAAGAAGTTAGAAGTGAAAACGAGTTGATCGCGAAGATGCTGGTGTCGGTCAACTGACCGGATGCTAGATCTGAATGCACCGGACGCTGGCAGGTTGCGTCCGGTCAGGCTGACGTACGATGACACAGAAGCTGGAGTGTGACCGGACACTGGCTACGTCCGATCAAGTGTGACCGGACGCGTCCGGTCGAGGTTAGTACCTTACTGGAAACGACCGGATGCTGGGGGTTCAGCATCCAGTTAGTTGAAGCTGCTGCGTCCGGTCAGGTCAAGTGACCGTTGGAATTGGGACACGTGGCCGTCTGCGGGCGACCGGACGCTGAGGTCCAACGTCCGGTCAACACGACCGGAGCGTCCGGTCGGCCTGATTTTTGCCCAGTGAAGGGGTAACGGCTAGTTTAGCCCTTGGGGCTATAAATAGAAGTGGCCTTCGGCCATGGCTGGTGTGGAGCACCTTGGGGGACTTTGTGTCCATGCTTGAGAGTGCTTGGGAGCCCTTCATCACACATATATTTGATAGTGATCATTCGATTGTGTGAGTAAGCGATTCTAGTGCGATTGCATCGTGAGGTTGCATCGAGTGGCACTAGGTGATCGAGTTGCAAGCCGGTGGTGATTGTTACTCTTGGAGGTTGCCACCTCCTAGACGGCTTGGTGATGGTCTTCGTCGAAGCATGCAAGAAGTTTGTGCGGCGCTCCGGAGAAGTGCTTGTGAGGGGCATTGTGCTCGCCCCGCGAGAGCCGCAAAGAGCAACTCTAGTAAAGCGTGTCATTGAGCTACCCTCACTTAAGGGGTAGGTTCTTGCGGCGTCCGACGTGCGGGCTTAGCGGGTGATGCTAATTAGCCACCGAACCACCAAGTGAGCGGTCGACACAACGGGGACTAGCGTGTTGGCAAACACGTGAACCTCGGGAGAAAAATCATCGTGTCAACCTTTGTTCTTCCCGTTGGTTTGCATCCCCGTTACATAAGCTTGCAATTACTTTCATATACATTGAGCTTATGTTGTTGCTTTAGTAATTAGTTAGTTTGTGTAGCTTGCTAATTACCTTCTTGCTTGTGTAGCATAGAAGTGTCTCCCTTGCGTGGCTAATTTGGTTTGTGTAACCTTGTTAGTCACATTGCTTAGTTTGTGTAGCTAAGTATTTGCGCTCTCTAATTTGGCATTGGTTGCCTTGTTATTGAGCATTGCTAGTGAGCTTAGTTGGCTTTGTGCTTTTGCTTACTAGCATGTGTAGTAGCTCCCTTGTTGCTTAAAGTACTAGAGGCATATGTTTGTATGACCTTGCTCCTAGCATTGGTTAGGTGAGCTCTAGCTAGCCCGGCACCTTTGTTGCTTGATTAGTATCTTTGAAAGGTGCTAGAGAACATAGATAAAGGGGTGTAGTCTTGGCTAGACCGATAGTTATAATTCCACACTTGTTTCGGTTAGCCGACGCGATTATTTTTAGAAAATACTATTCACCCCCCTCTAGTCATCATCTCGACCCTTCAACTGTCGAGCACACATTTGATGGTGACAACAACTCTTTTGAAAATGGAGATGATGTTCAGGAGGTCACTCCTGTCACAGACAATGGTAAGAAAAAGGCTAAGGTTATTTTGGAGAAGCCCACCAAGAAACCTAAGAGTAGCACATCCCTTGTTATCCAAGAGCACATCTCAAAGATTTCTGAGTCTGCATCTTCTTTTGTGTCTAAAAGGCAAGGTGGGATCACCATTGAGCAAGTTATGGAACATGTTGTGGCATGTGGGGCTGCATATAAGACCGATGAGCATTTTGTGGCAACTGAGTTGTTTGTGAAGAAAGAGCAAAGAGAAATGTTCATGACCCTCCCCATCGATGAAAGGCTCGATTGGCTTAGGAGGAAGTACAATGTGATGTATGGAAGAAATTGAAGGCCTTGTTGTTTGGACATGTCGTCGCTAGTGTCATTTTTTTATGCTCATTTGGACATGTTATCGCTTTCCTGTGCCATTTTAGAGACGCTGTCATTTTTTTATGCTCATTTGGATATGTTGTCGCTTTCCTGTGCTATTTTAGAGATGCTGTCAAATTTTTTTATGCTCATGTGGACATGTTGTCGCTTTCCTGTGCTATTTTAGAGATGCTGTCAAATTTTTTTATGCTCATGTGGACATGTTATCATTTCTTGCAGATGTCTAGTGATGATTCCAGTGATGAGAGTGATGATTTTTTCAAAATTGTCTTAAGTGGTGCTATGCTTGCCCAAATATACTGTGACATGTACCTATATAAAAACCCACCAAGGACTTCAACTACTAGTGGTATGGGTTGGTTGCTAGAGACACTGAACACTCCGGGGGAATGCCATACACAACTTCGTATGAGCAATGAAATATTCGAGGACATCCATGGTTTATTAGTGGAGAGGTATGAGCTGAAACCATCCTATCATATGAGTACCTATGAGATGCTTGCCATATTTTTATTTACATGTGCCGGAAATGAGTCTAGTCGAAAAGTTCAAAATCGGTTCAAGCATTCAGGTGAGACATGGTCTAGGAAATTTGATGAGGTCCTTAACTCTCTTATGGCCATGGCAAAGGATTTCATTAGACCTAAGGACCCCAATTTTTCTACAGTTCATAGGAGGATAAGAGATGATAGACGAGCGTTCCCACATTTTAAGGATTGTATTGGTGCTCTAGATGGAACACATATTCGAGTTTCTCTTGCACCCGATGAACAAGTGAGGTATATTGGGAAAACAGGGATAGCCACTCAAAATGTCTTAGCAGTTTGTGATTTTGACATGCGATTCACATATGTATCCACCGGTCAACCGGGATCTATGCATGACACTAGTGTGCTATACAATGCAATCTCGGTGGATGAAAAATTCTTCCCACATCCTCCACAAGGTAATAAAAATGATTAATCGTTTAGTCTCTTTTTTTTATGATACAAAATATTAATTTATATTGTTTTGATCATGTTTAGGCAAATACTATGTTGTTGATGCCAGATATCCTAATCGGCCCGGATATCTAGCTCCTTACAAAGGTAAAAGATATCATATGCCGGAGTGGCATCGAGGTATGGAACCCAAAACAGCTAAGGAAAAATTCGATCGAATTCACTCTTCTATTCGAAATGTTATTGAGAGGTCTTTTGGAGTTTTGAAAATGAAGTGGCAAATTCTATACAAGATGCCAAACTACCCGATGTGAAAGCAAAAAATGGTTGTTGTTGCTTGTACGGTCCTTCAGAATTTTATTCGTGAACATGGTAGTGAAGATCCGGACTTTGCTCGTTTCGATCTTGATCCTCATTTTGTCCCAACAATACCAGAAAGGTATAATCGATATGCAGTTACATCGGATGGTTCTACTTCGGAAGCCAATGCCGCCACTATGGATAAGTTTCGTGACGGCTTGGCCACGGCTCTTGCTCTGGCTTGGATTTTCGGAGCTCAGTAGCAGCTCCTTCCTCCATCCACATTTTCTGTGATTTTCGGAGCTAGTTTTTGGGGTTTTTTTTCTTTCTTCGGATTTGACTGCGTGTGGGATAAAATTTCTTGGGGCAAATTGATGCTAGGACATATGCGAACAATGCTAGGGTGACTCCCTAACAAATATCTCACTCGAGCGCCACGAATTTGAGTCTTTCTAAACCCCCCCTTTTCTAGGTATTTTCGATTTCCTGAAATTCGTGTTAAAGAGTCAACCTTTTTTGGGGGTGTTTTTCGTTGGGATGGATTGCTTGTGATGGCGTGAGGCTTTGTTCAAAATCTTAGTTCAATCTAACTCGTTTTGATGGGTTTTACATTTTTCGGAGTCATTCAGGTTGCCTACTTCGTTGTTTCTGAAACGTTGGTTTTCAGAAATAGCAACCGGTATGCAGTACCATGGCTTTTGCTCTCTTTGCCTACAGCGATTCAGCAGCAGTAAGCATTTGCTAATCAGTTTTCAGTTGGCAACTTGGCTGACTTGTTTCATTTGCCGCAGGTCTGTGCATTGCAGCAGCAGCTCGTGTCCATCTCCTCTGTCTCAGGTAAGCAGCATAGCAGCAGGTGGGTGGCCAATTCAGTTTTCAGGTTTGCATTGTTGGTGCGATTCATAACAACAAGCAAGTTGGTGAGTAATTTGGCACTTCTCTGTTCTAGCAGTAGCTTTGTCAAGACTGCATGCTTCCTGTTCCTTTTCCAGTCAGCCAACATATCTGTTCTGCTCCAAGATATGAATGTGTTAACTAGTTATGAGTTGCAGTACAACACCAACACTTGGAGTGCCTGGTTATTGTCTTTGTGCTATTCGGACTAAGCTATACATCTTCATGCTAAACTATTTGACATAGTTGTGACCGATGTTGTTGATTTTAAGTATAATTTTAATAATTATGCACGATCACTTGTCCATGTCTCGACATATGCATTGATGGCTGCTGTAGTGTGGAGTGCTTTCTGTCAACCTTTTATTTTGAGTTTTTGTTAAACATTTGTTAGTGAGCTGCTAATCTGTGTTTTACCGTTTTGCTTTCGCACTGCTTTGAGGTATTCCTAATTGTTTCTAGGGACAACATATCACCAGTTAGTGTGTTTTACTTGGCGACTAAAAGAGAGATTTGTTGGGTTATAATCTTCATATAGGCCAAGTCTTTCTGGGAAATAATTTAAATCGTCTCCCATTCACCCCCTCTGGTCGCTATTTTGGTCCTTCACACATAGAGTTTGCTGTTAAGTTGTGCTTGCGTATGTGGATGAAGCAATGTTCTAGGGTTCTATTATTAGCATGTTGTATATGTATATAGGACCCTATCAGTACAATGTAATTTTTTTTTGTTATGATGTATCTTATAGCAACTTACTTATCCTGTTGTGGCATGTTGCATTAAAACGATAGAACAATCGTTCCTGCTTAACTGATTTGTTATAATCTGTTTGGTTTCTATTAGGAACATATGTGACCCATAGTTGAAAATGTGAGGATGTACATATGCATACTGCCAGCATGAATGAATAGTCCATAATAAAAGAGGAGAAGATGACAATTTTCCCTAAAAGAAAATGAGAGAGGAATGAGCAAATTGCACAAGTAGATTTTTACGAAGGTTCATTTCTCTCTTTCCACGGTAACGGCAGGGAGGTCCCTCTAACGGCAGGGAGGTCCTCTAAACCTCTTAACAGACCGCCCCCTAGCCACTATTGGGCCTGCGCCTGGCATAGGGGATGCCGGTCATAACAGTCTCAAACTTGGATTATTGCAAACAACGGTATTTCTCGGTGCATGCCATTGTGTCTTACTACGACAGACCAAATGATGCCATCTTTTTTTCCCTGAAGCTACTCTTATTCCTTAGATTCTTTCTATTTTTTAGTTCTCCTACCCTTACAACAACCTCACCATTTTGTTGCATCCTAAGGCTGCTCTCACTTTCCTTCTTCTCAAAATTCTTCTTGTTTCTTTATTGCCATGCCCTTACAACTACCTGTTTCTGCAAGGTTTTTTCATACAGTTTTGGTTCTATCCAACAGGTATGTTTCTATGTGTTAAAATACATGTTCAAGTTCTGATTGTGCTAATGTTACCACATAATTTTGTATATTAATTTGCCTCAAAACTGTGGTATGAATCCAAACTTACATGCTTTGTGAAATCTGGTTTCTTTATATACAAAATATGTCTATGACAAAGGTGCACAACCTACCCACAACAGTACATAGGTCTGTTTCTCTGCTCACTAGCTAGGCATCTACAAATACAGAGTTTTTATAGCTTTCCCCTCAGTTATATAACACTTGAAAATATGAGATATATTACCTTTGTCTAGCTTGCAACTCCAATGGAATGCAAAACAGCT
The DNA here is from genome assembly GCF_019320115.1 of Miscanthus floridulus. Lineage (NCBI taxonomy): Eukaryota > Viridiplantae > Streptophyta > Magnoliopsida > Poales > Poaceae > Miscanthus > Miscanthus floridulus. Next base: position 4,391,060 of record NC_089582.1, read on the forward strand.
TTACGTGTACACTTATATTTGTCATCGCCTTTGTCCATGCCAGCTCTGTTCTGTATTGCATACATATGTGTAGATGCCCTTGACACAGTTTATATTTTGGTTCAGGTTGGTTGGATCTGTGTTCCATTTCGAGAAATAAATTGATAAGGTAAGCCAACTAAATTAGGAAGTGACATGAACCTATGTTCTCCCATTCAGTTCATCTCAGATTTTAGGCTCTAAGTTAACCTTGTATTGTACCGAAGATGGTGTACATTTCAAAATTTCGTTATCTGGTTTTATCTTGCTACACATTGGATGATTAATTCATACAATATTTTAAGTGTCATCACATTTTTTCTAAAAAGGTTTCTATATTGCCAAGTTAATGCATTATTAGAAATTAACAAATATAACTTGGAAGTTCTGACTAACAACAAAGAATTTACAATCTATAGATTTAGCATGAGACATGGTAGTCCCAATCAAGTTAGCCTAAGCTGTTTCATTCGGTTGTAAATGTTACATGTGTAACATTAATTTTTTAGTGTACCACATTGAACTTTACAAGATGAGCACTAATCCATGTCATATTTTCACTGTTCAGATACTGTGTAACTTTCTATTGATTTTTCGTGTTGCAACTTCCTGTCCATTAACTGCCATCGCTTCGTTGGCAGCCCTTCCCTGTCACTAATCAGTCTAAGAGTTTTTCAAACATATTGAACACAGCTGTATATTTCCATCCTAGCTCTCCAGCGACCACTTTCTATTGCCCTGCTCGCCTACTTGAGCAAGATCAGCAGAAACGGGGAAAACTGTAGTTAGTTACATTTATTTCAGTTGAATAGTTGGGACATCAAGAATACAACAAACCCTCTCAAATGTGTACAGTTCGTTCATCATGAAATGATCTCTATATATCCCTGTTCGCTTAGCTGAAAAGCCAGACTGAAAAATATTGTTCGCTGATTTGTTGTGCGAGAGAAAAACACTGTACCATGGCTGGGTTCAAGCTAATAGGGCGCAAGTTTACAGTGATTATTATTAACATTTATGTCTGAAATAAATTTTATTCCAAAAATATATTCCGTCACTAATCTATTGATACTTATTTTGTATTAAAAATGTTAGTATTTTTTTATAATTTTGATCAAAATTGAAATTGTTTGACTCATCAGGAAGTCAAGAATTGCATTATTTTTTAGGACGGAGTACTACTCTGAAGGGCTACTGTTTCTCTGGCTATTACGCGTGCCTTGTTCAGTCAAGGGTGCTTGTTTAAAAAAAAAAGAAAGTAAAAATTTGCTGTTATAGGCAGCTACTGTCCACAATATAGCTCGAAATTGCCATGAACCGTATGGGGACATGAGCCCACATAATACATGGCGTTTCTTTTTGGCTTGGGCATTCATTCGCGAGCTAGTACTCGTACAGTCTACCAGGCTAGTACTACTCCCTCAAGTCAACCCGGACATGGCTCTACTACAAACATAATAGCCTTGTTCGTTTTTCTTATAATCTGTACTTTTTAACTTGTTTTTTAACAGTATTTTCTCTCACAACAAATCAGCCGGAATAGTATTTTGGTTTGTTTTTTCAGCGAAGCGAACGGAGCCAATAGTACTCTGCAGACATGCACGTTAAGCCCAACCATGTCAGGCAGGTTGGCGCCAGAGAAAGCGGCGCCAAGGTTGACGCTAGAAAATATGGCGCCGAGCTTGGCCGCCAAGATCTACGGCGCCAAGCTCGGTGCCAAGATCCACGGCGTCGAGCTCATACCGCATCCGCGCCATGCAAGTAGCCACGTCAACGACACGTAGAAAATGACCCTGGACCTCGGCGCCAAAGCAATTGGCGCCGAGACGTGTAAGCTCGGCGCCGAGGTCAGGATTTATTTTTTGAAAGGATACTGTCAGAGACATATCTGTGAAAATCTTTTAGAAAAAGGGCTGAAAAAAAATTCGGCCCACCACTCTGACGCAGGGTTGATCCGTACAAGTTGTCGAGTGGGAAGACTTACCGAGTCCAAGTCGTCGGCTCCCACAACATGCATGTTGTAGCTTCACCTCCCTTTCTTTGCGGTATAGATAAACACTACTCTTTCCGTTCTAAATTATATTTTCTCCATTTCAAATTACAAGTCGCTTTGACTTTTTAGGTTCATTTATTTTCTAATATATTTAGACATATTGTTATATATAGATGCATAGTAAAATGAATGTACCAAAAAAATTAAAGCGACTTATAATTTAGAATTGATGGAATACTAACTATATTGTTCAGTCTTCTTGTAACACCCCGGTGTTATGCCAGCATTTAGGCACTGCAAATCATGCATAACATGCATCATAAAGCATCCTAATCATACATGCCTAATCATGTAAATAACAACTGAAACACTACTTCGAAACATATGAAACATGTTCGTGAAACGTCAATGTTGCATACACCTGTTTAAGAGTTATTTTGCCCTGATTATGTTTGCTAGGCTAGTAAAACATGTTTGGCTATCATGGTAAATCATCTAGAATTGTTTAGCACAATTTTTGGAGCAAGGTTTGTATTTGAATTATTGCCAAATTTTGCTTTTAAAAATAATTCTCCAAAATTAGGGTTTTGAGTTAAAATTGACTTTAATTTTAGAATTCAAAATCTATCAAGAATTTGGCTTTGGTCATAAAAGCAAAGTTGTAGAGAATTACATTCTAATCAATTTTCATTTTTGGTACATTCTCAAAAGATGTCATTTTCTTGCTCAAAATGATATTTGAAAGCTGGCATTTAAAAAAAAATTCTTGAAAATATAAATTGAAAAAGGCTTCCCTCATTTCGCGGGCCGCCGCCTTGTTTTCGGCCCACGGCCGAAGCCGGCCCGGCCTGCAGCAGCAAGCCTCCCGCCGCACCGCGCGCCTCGCTAGCCCAGCCCAGCATCGCGCCTGGCCTGCCTTCGCGCTCGCCCGCCCGATGATGCGCCGCGCCGCGTCCCGACCAGCGGCAGAACACGCCCGCCGCGTGGCGGCCATGCGCCATCGACGCCGCCGCGCGTCGCAGCCAGCCTGCGTCCGCTCCCATGCGCCCGCCTACATCTGCTGAAGCCGCTGCGCTCGCCTTCACTCTCCCATGCTGCCTCTCTTCTCCGTCCGCGTCGAGCTCGCTCGCTCCCCCTCGCCACGGCCACCGCACCCGCCGGGCAAAATTCGCCGCCCCTCCTCCACCTCGGCCAGCAATCGAGCGCCAGCAGCTCCGCCTCGCTCTCCGACACTTTGTGCTCGCGCTTGTGCCAACTGTTGAGCCCAGGTAGCGCCTTCTCACGCCTCGCCACCGTCGGCCATGGCGCCGCCATGCTCGGCCGCCGTGGAAGGCACTCTTCCTCCCTTTCTCCTCCCTGCCTAGCTACATGCCCACATTCACCAGCTTCTCGCGAACCGCATGCGCTCGCTCGCTTGCCCTGGCACGGCCGGTAATGGCCGCTGGCCCCGTTGGCCGAGCCGCGCCGCCGCGACGTCACAGCGCCGGCATGGCCTTTGCCTCGGCCGAGCTAGGCCAAGAGGCCATGGGCCAACGCCCGGCCAGGCCGCCTCCCTTTCTCGTCGCTCGGGCCGCGCAGGCCAAGTGTGGCCGTGGGCCGGCTGATTCCCGCGTGCCGGCCCAGTAGCAATAGGGTGTTTGTTTTCAATTTTTCTTTATTATTTGAAAAGAGAAATGGTTTAGAAAATGTTTGGATACTCAAATTTGCTCCAAATCTGTTGAAATAAATTTTGCTAGGTTCCTTATCACTAGATCTACTTGGGAAAATTATTGTATGTCATTTTTGAGATACTTTTCTATAGAACTTTATTTAATCATGTATATTGCTGATAACTTGAAAATGTGTAGAAAAACCTATAAGCTTCAGAAAATATGATTTCCAAGATTGTTAACCTTCTTATGTAATGTACTTCCTAGGAAAAATATGTGTCATACTTGTGCTGTAGAAAAATTTTGAGGTGTAGTTCAAGTACCTTTAATAGCTGATTTTTGTTATTTTTGCTAGAGAGCAAACTTTGCATAAAACATGCATGTGATAATTTTTGTACAGTGATTGTATGCTATGAAGATCATAGGAAAAATGCTAACTCTGTTGTTTGACACTTTTCACAGTACAAAGTAATTTCAGGTTCATAATCATGCCATAGTTTGTTATTTTTGTGTAGGCTAATCCACTTATTCAAATACCATGAAAATCTGTTAGTAGACTACTTAGGGTAGTGCTGTGCTATGGTAATTTTCTAAGATTTTTCTAAGCAATAAAATTAGATGTTGCTATTCAAACCTATTATTAATTAGGGTTTAATCAAGTGTTGCTTTATGTGTGATTAAGAAATTAGTGAAGCTTTGGTGTATCTTTGAAGCATTTAATAAGATGTGTTGATTTAGCATATTAGTAGTAGAAGAGAATACAGTAGATGACATATGCTTGTAGTATATGTTCTTGGATGATGTTGACTACCTTGCATTCAAGCATATCCATTTTATTCATCTCATCCGATGCACCGATTGCATAAGCACTTACGCACATTGCATCATACAGGATCGCAAACCGAGAACCCAGTCCTCATACCCGAGGAACCCGAGGAGCAGTTCGAGGTGCAGCCGCAGGATGTGCCTGAAGCCGACGAGGAGGACGTTGAGGAACTTCTAAAGTGCCCCGATCACCGCCCGAGCTCTTTCGAGAGAGGCAAGCCCCGGAGCATTTTCTCCCGATTTGCAATTATTAATTAAATGCTTTACTTTAATTGATGCATTACGTTCAGGAGTTGTTTGCAACCGTTGCTGCATTATACCTTGTTTACCTTTGTTATACTATATCCTTGTTACCCTGGTATCCGCAGTCGAGTCAATGCTTAGCTGACTTAGACCGGTAGAAGTCGGGTGATTTCCTGTCACCTGCGAGCTATAGGTGGTTACCTGGATCTGCTTGGATGACTATGAAGTCATGGTATAACTAAGTGTTAAATGAAGTTGAGACCGGACGGAGACTTGTAGAGTTTTGGACTGTAGTGCTTTCCGTCTGTGTCGATTAAGGGCCGACCATTGTTGGGCCTCAAGTCATGTTGAATGCATGCCTTACATTTAGCAGGCCGGATAAAGTACCTTTTGACCGTGAAGCTGGGAGATTATTCAGGCCGAGTAGATTGCCCGCAGCGCACTGCGCCGGAGCAGGTGTGGTAGGACATGGGGGCGAGATGATAAGACCAAAGTGTAGTCGGTCGGCCTCCGGGTACATGTGGTTCCTAGCAAACTCGAGATACCTGGATAGTTGACTCGGTGATCAATATCTCACTTTAGCATGTGAGTGAGGTTTGTGTAAGGAATAAATCACCAGCTGATTAGGAATCGATTCGAATCGCCATCGCTCCTGGATAGTGAGCACTTGACTTGAGTGACTTCATCGTAGTAATATTGATGGAACCCTTGGACAGTTATAATGAATATGACAATATGGAAGTTGTTAATGATCATTGATTATCATTATCTGCTTAATCACATGTTTGCTCTAGTATAGGTGCAAATCTAGTCGACAGGTTAATAACAATTAACTTGACAATAATGCTTTTGAAAAGGGTCTTAAAATGCTAAAAATGCTTCTTTTTTGCAAATGAGTCAGCTATCCTACTATAAAGCCTTCATAATCCTTGGTGTCACTTATTTTCGGTTATGTTGGGTAAGTCTAGTTGAGTACCTTCTCGTACTCAGGGTTTTATTCCCACTTGTTGCAGATGGGCAGATGTATTACGGCTACTGTATCAACTGCCTTTATCCTGTGATGGGTGATGCTTAGGACCATGGGCATGGTCATTCCTTACGTCTCGTCTGATGCTTTTGTTGGAGATGATCATTCGCTGGCACTGTAATTGAACTCTGTGTGAGTGTGTGTGTGGTTTGAACAAATGGCTTTCGCTACTTTTATTCGAACTTGTTTTGTAATAACTATGTTAAACTCTGATGTATTTGAGATGCAAACTTTTATGTAATTGTTGATGCAAAAGTGATCTGCAAACACAAAGGGCTAATACCCGAATCAATATCCAAAGCGTGCCAGTCGATTTGACCTGCTAATCGACAAGGATGAAGATACGAACACTTTGGTCCTGACAACAGCGATACGCCCGGAAGTCATGGCCAAGAGGTGCTCACGTGAAACTCGAGAATCGCCGAAGGTCGCACTGAAGCGATGCAGCTCGCCGAATCAATGAGAACTCGTAAAAAAGGAAAAATATGCAAATTGACGAAGTCGCCGAAAAGTAAGTAGATGCAAATAGGAGTAAAAGTTGGTTTTGATATTGATTGATATATCTATTACATTGCCCCTTACTTCATATTTATACCTTGATCTAAAGAGACATAACCAAACACAACTAGGACACCAATCCCATATCTAAGGAAACACGTGACTCTTACATGAATCATACCCTAACAAATACAGAAAAGGAAATCAACTCCCATCTATTTCCCTGTCCGCCTCAATTACGATGGAAATCTCACCGTCCTCCTTCCCATCGGCATACTCCCTATTTCATCGGCAGTAGTCTTCAAGTCTTCCTTCATCGGCATACTCCATGTTTCATCGGCAGTAGTCCTCAAGCCTCCCTTCATCGGCATCGACAATAACACCTCCAACCTCATCGGCAACGCCCGAGTCCAAATCAACCTTTCCATCGACCATCACCAGCTATCGGCAACTATTTTTACAAACTGGCTTTCATTGGCTATCAAAGTATTCAATAACTTTCCCCTTGCCGATTAGTCCACTCCGATTATTTTGACACGTGCAAAAAACGGTGTCAACACATGCCCCCCAATTTCGGAGTATAAAACCATTAATGCTCCGAAATTTACTCCAGATAACGCTTGCCTTTGCCCAATTACCGTAACTCATTCTCCAAGCCAAAACTTGATTTGTTATCAAATCCAATCAAATCTAATCTTGATTCACGCACTTCAGTAAATATCGCACAATCGCCAACCACTCTTGCCTTGATTATGATTGAGATACCAAAACAATAACCCATCGGCAAGATCTTAACATGATAATGCTGCCATTTTCAGAATTAAAATATCATGTATCGATATCCCTTCCAAGTCATGATTACTTGTTATCAACTCATCTGTACAATCCCCTGATTATCGCGCGAACAGTTACCATATCCCTCTGCACCGCCTTGACCTATATGCGCGCGTCATAGAGATAAGTCCAAAATACCCTTATTCTGGGTGGCTTATAAATAGATTTCTCCGGAACCCTCATTTTCTATCTTCAGCCTCCAATCCTTGGCATTCTCTCTCTCCGGCGGCGACTCCGACGAACAACCGTGCGACCTCAACCAACAAGAACCCTTCTCCGGTGCTAACTTCAAGTTTCCGGCTCGTACCTCCACCTTCCTCAAGACAATGGCCATCAACTTCGACGTCCCCGCGGTTCGCTCTACTTCCATTACCTTTTACTTTGATCTTTTTGCAAATTCATTCAGTTGGTGATTTTTCCTTTCTTCTGTCTTCTGGATTCCATAACCCTAGGAACTGCGCAATAAATTAATTATCCCAACCGATCAACCGCACGTCCAATGCCTTGGACCAATGGGCAACCCAGATCCAACCGATCTGATCAATGCAGAGGTTAACAGAATCCCCTTTAGAGCCCAAAATTTCTCTCTGAATTTGTGGAAAGACACATTCCGATCTTGGCCCAAAACCACCAAAGGGTGGAAAGATTGGTACTTGAGGGTTAATAGATCGATGCAAGTATACTGGGCAGAACGAAGGTTAGACCAATGCATCAGGCTCTCTATTGCCGATATGCAGAAAAATGAATCAATGATAATTGCAGCTGCTTATTTCTGGTCAGACACGACCAATACTTTTATGTTTGGACATGGCCCAGCTACTCCTACCCTTGCCGATGTCCACATGCTTACTGGCTTGGACATCTCAACTGCCGATGAAGGCTCCATCTATGGTAGAAAGTCCGAATATAGGGTGAATACCCGCAACATCGGCGGTTGGACAGGATATATTCAAGAATACCAGAAAACCGGGACACTTAGCCAGAGGGAACATGCCACATTCCTGAATATGTGGTTAGAAAAATTTATCTTCTGTGGTCGATCAGTAGGACCAACCAACGCCTTCCTCCCTGTAGCTGAACTTTTGGCTAATGGCGTAAGGTTTCCTCTTGGCCGATACCTTTTGAGCTCCACTTATCACCTTCTTCATCAAGTGTCTCAGAAACTTTTGCTTGGCGAACCCATCGGCAACCTGGGAGGCCCGTGGTGGTTTATCAACATGTGGCTGAATGCCCATATGCACAAACGTTTGCAATGGGACTTTTTTGCTCAACAATTCCCACGAGAAATTGCTGAAGACTATGTGCTCGGGGATGATGAATCGGCAACACGCTCACCCCTCAATTTTGGTGAAGCCATAATTGTCCTTCCTGGAACAGAAGCCAACGAAGACCAAATCGGCAGATTCTTTCAAAGCTTCTACAATGGTCTTTCTCGTGATCATAGGGCCTGGGTGCCTTATATCGACGAAGAAAACAGATTCCCCCTTCTTTTCAACTTTGCCAATGACACTCTGAATCAAGATAATGAGCTCATGATGGCTATCATCACTCCCAGGGCAATTCCAGTAAACACATTCGGCAGCGGGAAAAACACCAACATTACATATGAATTTTACAACCCATCGGCAGTATCCCGCCAATTGGCTTTTGGGCAACTGCCAATCAAACTCTGCTTTGCCGATGTGATCAAACCCAGGGAAACAATCACCTGCGGAACAGACTGGAACAAGGTAGTACAACTCTCCCCCGATGCCGATACTACAGATGTTGATATATCCACCTGGACACCAATATCTTTCATCACCGAGTCATATAAGCAATGGTGGCGAGAGTGGAAAGAACAACTGTTCGCAACTTCTGTTCACACATATCGGCACATGATCGACCCTGAATATGCCATCCCCGACGACACAGTAAGTTTCCTTTAACTCCCTTCTGCTTTTCCCTTCATATATCAGTAGTTGATTCTCTTGTAACAGGTTAACAACCCAGCACCATCGGTGAGTAAAAGTGGGAAACCCTTCAATCTCCGGCCTGTTTCCCCAACATCGCCGATCGGCTACAACGCTCCCACCTTAGCCGCTTTGACCCACCAGAAGATTCGTACCAAGACCATCACTTCTAAGTCCAAATTGGCTACATCCAGGGCTACTCCATCGGCCGCTGCTACAACCTTGGTCAAAGCCTTTAAGGTAACAACCTTGTTTATTTTCACTTATGCCGATCACAAACTGTATTAACCTTAATCATCAGGGGGTAAGAGCTGCTACTGGATCGTCATCGGCAATTCCGCCGATATCAAGCACCACTCCTTCAGAGGTAGCTTCTTGACTTTACATTTTATCTGTTAAATATCATATCTTACACTTGTTTTGTAGCAACAATTGGGTACATCGGCAAACGTACCAGATGTCCAAGCTTCACAACCAACAAGTGTCGATGCCCCCCAGCCAATCGTTGCCGATGCTCAAGCAAAGCGTAAAGCTTTAACAGATACTGAAGCACAGCCAAAACGACAAAGGTCTATGCCGATCCCTACATCTGCCCCAATGTCATCGGTCATCATACCTCAAGAGCCCACCACCGATGAAGTCACAAAGGATATCCCATCGGCAAGCTCAGTCGATCCCCCACACGACATACTCCAGGTTGCTTCCTCCAGTCAAGCACAGGAAATTGCCTTGAAACAGGTAAACCGATCAACCTAGCTGATTTTACAATACTCATACTTACCCCTAACTGATCTCCTTTTCTCTCTCTCAGGAACAAGATTCCCCGAACAACCTATTTTCCTTTGCCATTGACATTTCTGACGACGATGGAGAGGAGACAAGTTCTTCCCTTGCACTGGGAACAATATCGGCAGAGACTAAATCCAAGTTGGAAACCCTCCTGAACTTGCTACAGCAAGGTACCGCCCAACTGGTAGATGACTCGGACCCCGCAAAGGCAATTTTCAAAACAATTCGTGGCCAGGTCCCTGCCGATGTTGAAGAAATACTCTTCCCAGCAGCTCACTTAGAAAGCCGCCAACTGCAATATCAACGGGCTGCTCAGCGCATTGCCGATAGAGCAGCTCAAGCTCAACTTAAAGAAGAGATGCTACAACTGAAGCAAATCGCTAATGAGAAGCACATGGGCATCGTCAACTTGCAGACTTCGGGTGCTGCACTTAAGCAGAAAATCTTGGATCTATCAGCAAGGAAGGTAGCTCTATTGGCTGAATTGAAAGAAATCGATGCAGCCTTAACTCATGCTCAACAAGAAGAAAGCCAGCTACCCAATGCCGTCAAAGCCCTTCAGCAAGAAAGAGATATCCAAGCTCGCAAAGCTTTAGCCATGAAGAAAAAACTCAAGCCTGTGGAGGGTACTGCCGATGACGATATCAAAGAAATGGAGGAAGCCGACCAGATTCGCCTGCGTGCGATATTAGCTATCCAATCCTTGTTGAACGTGTAATCTTATTTATTGTATCGGCACTTTATGAGACATTGACACCCTTGCATAATTCTAGCCGATAGTACTGTTATCGGCACTTATACTTTTATGCATCTGTCCAGATACTAGGGTAATATTTCTTTAAATATTTTCCATTTAACGCTCTGGGAATCACAACCCCTTCGAGGGTTTCTAAAATATATGCATTACCAGGAATAGACTGATTTATCCGATATGGACCTTCCTAATTAGGAGACCACTTTCCAAACTTTGAACTTTTAGTCCCAATCGGTAAAATCAATTTCCAGACCAGATCTCCATCGGCAAACTCTTTTACTTTCACCTTCTTGTCATACCATCTAGCTACTCTTTTCTTATTTTCTTCGATACTAACTAAAGCCCTTAACCGATGACCCGCCACATCTTCCAACTCATCCTTCATAAGAGTATTATAATCATCGGCTGTCAGCTGATTTTGAGAACGTATTCGTCTAGAGCCAACCTTAATTTCCCAAGGCAATACTGCATCGTGTCCATATACTAACTGATAAGGCGTTACTTTGGTTGCACCATGACATGACATCCGATATGACCACAAGGCTTCATTTAATACTGTATGCCACCTCCTAGGATTTTTTTCAATTTTGCGCTTAATGAGTTTGATGATCCCTTTGTTAGAAGCCTCAGCTTGACCATTAGCTTGAGCATAATATGGAGAAGAATTTAAAATTTTAATTCCCATACCTACAGCAAACTCATCAAATTCTCCTGATGTAAACATAGTACCCTGATCGGTAGTGATAGTCTGAGGAATACCAAATCGGTAAACGATATGCTCTTTCACAAAATCAATCATATTGACCGATGTCACCTTTTTTAAAGGAATTGCCTCAACCCACTTTGTGAAATAATCGGTAGCAACCAGAATAAATTTATGTCCTTTACTCGATGGCGGATAAATCTGACCAATGAGATCAATAGCCCATCCCCGGAACGGCCATGGTTTGATTATAGGATTCATAGCCGATGCAGGCGCTCTTTGAATATTACCAAACTTTTGACACCCCTGGCATCCCTTAAAATATTTAAAACAATCTTCAAGAATAGTCGGCCAATAGTACCCATTCCTTCTGATCATCCATTTCATCTTGAAAGCCGATTGATGTGCCCCACATACTCCTTCATGAATTTCACCCATCAAGCTTTTTGATTCATCATTGCTAACACATCTGAGTAAAACTCCATCTATAGTTCGATAATATAATTCATCATCGAGGAGCACATATTTGGTAGCTTGGAACCTTATACGTCTCTCAACCTTTCTATATGGATCCTTTAAATAATCGACAATCTCCTTCCTCCAGTCATCGGTATCAACTGCCGATGTTAGCACTTCCTGAATAGGCTGATACCCTGAAGCATGCTGAGCTAGTCGATTAGCTTCCTCATTATGCAATCGAGAGATATGTTCAAGACGAAAATCTCTAAATCCTTTCAATAATTGCAAACACCTTTCATAATACGAAATCAAAGCTTCACTTCGGCATTCATAAATTCCAGCCAATTGATTTATAACTAGCATAGAATCACCAAAGATTTCAACAACATCGGCACGTATCTCCTTCAGCAATTCTAACCCCTTTATCAAGGCTTGGTATTCAGCTTGATTGTTTGTCGCTGTAGCAACAATCGGCAATGAAAACTCATACTTCTTTCCTTGAGGTGAAATTAACATAATGCCGATACCTGCTCCTTCACCACATGTGGACCCATCGAAGAAAAGTGTCCAGGGAGCAATCCCCAGAGAATCCACCGTATTACAATGCTGAGTGACAAAATCAGCCATCACTTGCCCTTTAACTGCCTTAGTTGATTTGTAGCGTAGTTCAAATTCTGATAATGCTAAAATCCATTTGCCGATTCTACCACTTAATATCGGCATCGACAGCATATACTTGACCACATCGTCTTTGCATATGACCGTACATTCGGCAGATAACAAATAATGCCTTAATTTGACACAAGAAAAGTATAAGCACAGACACAATTTTTCGATAGCCGAATACCTCGTCTCAGCATCCACTAATCTTCTGCTCAAATAATAAATAACACGTTCTTTCCCTTCAAATTCTTGAATAAGAGCTGAACCGATAACTATATCATCAGCTGACAAATATAACCTGAAAGGCTTCCCATGTTGAGGTGGAACTAGCACTGGAGGATTTGATAAATATTTCTTAATTTCATCAAGGGCTAATTGCTGTTCAACTCCCCATACAAATTCCTGATCAACTTTCAATTTAAGTAGTGGGCTGAAAGCCTTGATCTTACCCGACAGATTAGATATGAATCTTCTAATGAAATTAATCTTACCGATCAAAGATTGCAATTCAGTCTTATTGGCAGGAGCAATCACCTTGTTAATTGCATCAATAGACTTCCTACTGATTTCAATGCCCCGCTGATGCACCATAAAACCCAAGAATTGTCCTGCCGATACACCGAATGCACATTTATTAGGATTCATCTTCAATCCATGCTTCCTTGTGCACTCCAGTATTTTTCGCAGATCGGCTAAATGTGCTGTGATATCTCCAGACTTAATCACTACATCATCAATGTAGATCTCCACTAATGTGCCGATGTACTCATGAAAAATAAAGTTCATAGCCCTTTGATAAGTAGCACCGGCATTTTTCAAACCAAACGTCATGACTATCCACTCGAACAACCCCACATGACCTGGACATCTGAAAGCAGTCTTGGGAATATCTTCCTCAGCCATGAATATTTGATTGTAACCTGCATTACCATCCATGAAGCTGATAATTCGATGTCCAGCCGCAGCATCAATCAACAAATCAGCAATCGGCATTGGATAGCCATCCATCGGTGTGGCTTTGTTGAGATTCCTGAAATCAATACAGACACGAAGTTTTCCATTTTTCTTATAAACAGGAACCACATTAGAGATCCACTCTGCGTATCGACATTGCCGAATAAACTTTGCTTCAATTAATTTAGTTATTTCGGCCTTAATGTCAGGAAGTACATTAGGGTTGCATCGGCGCGCTGGCTGCTGATGTGGCCGAAATCCAGATTTGATAGGTAACCGATGTTCAACTATCGATCGGTCTAATCCAGGCATCTCAGTATAATCCCAAGCAAAACAATCTTTATATTCTTTTAACAAATCTGTTATTCGCTGCTTACACTTGGAATCTAACTTAGCACTAATAAAAGTAGGTCTTAACCTATCACCATCACCGATATCTACTTCTACTAAATCATCTGCCGATGTGAACCCTTGACCTAATTTTCCATCATCGGCAAACCTATCCATTAAAACTCCTCTTCAGAACCGACTGCTTGGATCGGTGGAATTTCATAATCAGCAACTCTAAGGAACTCTTTTTCCCAAGCTTCTCCTGATATGCATTTAGTTCGCTCATAAGTATCTGATTCTGCCGATGCGATGATATAAGAAGAATCACCAGGGACGACCTCAATCTTATCCCCAATCCACTGTACGAGGCATTGATGCATTGTAGAAGGAACACAACAATTAGCATGAATCCAATCCCTCCCTAGAAGCAGATTATATGCACCCTTGCCGTTGATAACAAAGAACGTCGTTGGCAAGGTTTTGCTGCCGATGGTCAATTCAACGCACACTGCCCCTTTAGCCGGTGACACATTGCCTTCAAAATCTTTCAACATCATATCGGTTTTGGTCAAGTCTTGATCTCCCTTACCAAGTTTCCGATACATCACGTAAGGCATAATATTAATCGTAGCCCCTCCATCAATAAGTACCTTAGACACAGGCTGCCCATCAACTCTGCCCTTCACAAATAAAGCCTTAAGATGCTGTCTCTCGTCATCGGTAGGTTTCTCAAAAACAGCCATCATTGGATCTAGTGTTAACTGAGCTACTTGATCAGAGAGAACAACTTCTTCCTCATTATCAGATAGTGCCAAAAACTCCATCGGCAACATGAATACCATATTAACATCTGCCGATGGACCCTTATTTTTGTGTTTTACCTGCCACTGCTGATGACCAGGCCTTTCATTGGAGGAATTTTCCTCTTGGTATAAATCCTCCTGACGCTCACGTTGCATCCTCCTTCTCTGCGTCTTTGTCAGACCCTCTGGGCACCACCGAGGAAACTTGGTTTTCCAAACCGGCTGGTAACAAGTCCTAGTTGGTTCTACACGACGTATATTAGGGTCCCTGTAGAATATTTCCTCATCGGGAACTCTTGCGTTTGCCATCTCCTCAAGCTCCTCTTGATTCCTTGGAAAATATCCAGCGCGTTTACCAAGCCTCTCATGTACACTAAGTCTGCCCCCCAGCCGATCATGCACTGATGCTCTGCCTCTGATCGGCTCATTGATAGACAAACCCTGATTACCACGTTGAAACCTCCTTTCTGAACGATTGACTCCGTAATAACCATTACACTCAGGGCAATTTTCAACAGTTGGCAATTTAATACCTTCTTCCCAGCAATGGATGAAAAACGGACATCTCCAATGATCTTTATGTCGATTCCATTCTTCCTGACGTCTCATTTCTTGCTGTTGTCGATATCGGTCATTACGTTGACGCCAACCCTCCTGCTGCCTTCGATGAGTAATCACAATGCCAGGTCGAGGAGGATTTTTGGAACTACTGCTTTCTCCTAGCAAACCCTTACTCTTTGCATCATCGGTAGTTATCCGATGTTGGGGGTCCACTGACGCGTTTTTCTCAGCAGCCTCTGACGTCAATACCTTGGTCTTTCCTTTGGCATCCAACATATTTGCTGGAAAAGGGTGTTGATCAATTTTCATCGGCTTCTAGGCCTTGGAAGTACCAAACTTAATTCTCCCAGATTCAATAGCCGATTGTAACTGCTGCCTGAATACCTTGCACTCATTTGTACTGTGTGAAGTTGCATTGTGCCATTTGCAGTACAAAATCTTCTTCAACTCTTCTGCCGATGGGATCACATGATTAGGTGACAGCTTAATTTGACCCTCTTGAAGCAGAAGATCAAATATTTTATCGGCCTTGGTGATATCAAAGGTAAACTTTTCTGGCTCTTTTTGACCAAAGGGACATGATATCGGCTTTTTATTCTTAACCCACTCAGCTAAGCCGATAACTGGTTCTTCATCAGAGTCAGAATCTCCTACTTCTTCAACAAATGATACCTTTTTACTCCAGTTCTTTTTAGGTTCAAAAACCCTAGTATCTTGATCAGAGATCCTTTGCACAAGATGACTAAGGCTTTCAAACTCCTGAGAAGCATATCTGTCTTTAAGATGTGGCAATAACCCTTGGAAAGCCAAATCGGCAAGCTGCCGATCGTCCAGCACCAGGCTGTAGCACTTATTTTTTACATCTCGTAGCCTTTGTACAAAGCTCTCTACCGATTCATCATTACGCTGTCTCAATTTTACTAAATCGGTAAGCTTCTTTTCATGGATTCCAGCAAAGAAATACTTATGGAATTGTTTTTCTAGATCAACCCAAGTAATAATAGAATTTGGTGGTAATGAAATGAACCATGTAAATGCTGATCCAGACAAAGATGATGAAAATAATCGAACTCTTAATTCATCTCTGTTAGCTGCCTCTCCACATTGAATAATGAAACGATTGACATGTTCCATTGTTGATGTATCATCTTGCCCAGAGAATTTAGTGAAATCCGGTACCTTGTACCGATTTGGGAGAGGAATTAAATCGTATGCAGGAGGGTATGGAGTTCGATAAGAATAAGTATTGACCTTGGGCTTTATCCCAAACTGATCCTTCACAATTTCTGCTATCTTATCGGCCCAAAAAGCATCAGCCTCCTGCTGACAAACTGGTTGAATTTCTACAGGAGGTGCCTGCTGACATCCCTCCACATATCTTTGTGGCCCACGATCTCCAGCAATCGGCATATTTGCCGTTACTTGTGGTCCATTAGCCTGTTGGAAAGGATTCATCGGCTGGGCTGCCGATGCTTGATTCTGGAAACCAGCTTGCATATGACCTTGTTGAATCTCTACAACCTGCTGATTTCGCTGAACTGTATGTTGAACAGGTAACTGTCCTGACCAATCATTATTAGAACTCATCGGTACAAAACTTACCGATGGCTGGTAATTTGCTGATATTGTTGGATAATTATAACTGGTTTGAGGCATGAACTGAACCCCAGTTTGACTCATAGCAGGGGCTTTCTGCTGCATCGGCAGTAATGCTCGCCGATGGACTTGAATTGAATGTTTGAACCATAGGCATCTGGAAACCTCCTGGAGTTGGTTGCACAGAAGTAGTTGCGGCATATTGAGGCACTTGAGCCATCGGTGAAACGGCCGATGGTATAGGCGCTCTTCCTACTGCATCAAACACTTGAGGTAATCTAGGATTGAAAGCAGAGGACTCTGGAGGCATGCCATATCCCCACCAATTAGTAGGAATCTGGCTATTCTGAGACACAGGGCCTGACATAGCTGATGCCGATAGATCTGTATTAAGCTGAACTCACCCTCCTAGTAGTACCTGATCTGATTGTATTGGTGTAGATTGAATATTAGGTAAGCCTGCCAATACTGGAGGGGAAGTAACTTCTGTACCCACAACGGCCGAAGGAGCCGATGGAGTTTTGACAGATGCCGGCTCTGGTTGATGATAGGCAGGCCCAACGTAATGTGGTGCCGCTTGTCCTTCTTTGAGAGTTCGAACCACAGCATTATGAACAGTATTGGACAACACATTGGAATGATTAATCAAAGCATGATTTACTGCAGAATTAACCATCTCTTGAAGTTTACCAGGATTGGAGTCAAAGGTAACCTGCCGAGGCAACGGCAAATCTTGCTTCTGGATGACTTGTCCACTCTTGTTCAAGCTAAACGATCTCAGACAAAGCTGCTTGTATTCTTCTACAGCCTTTTCCATAGCCTGCCTCTGTTCTTCCTTGAGATCTTCTTCTGATACTGCGATAATGTTCCCTGAATCGATTTCGGGATTGAACATATTGATTGATTGGTCCCACCGAGCGTGCCAAAAGATGTGTTGATGCAAAAGTGATCTGCAAACACAAAGGGCTAATACCCGAATCGATATCCAAAGCGTGCTAGTCGATTTGACCTGCTAATCGACAAGGATGAAGATACGAACACTTTGGTCCTGACAACAGCGATACGCCCGGAAGTCACGGCCAAGAGGTGCTCACGCGGAACTCGAGAATCGCCGAAGGTCGCACTGAAGCGATGCAGCTCGCCGAATCAATGAGAACTCGTAAAAAAGGAAAAATATGCAAATTGACGAAGTCGCCGAAAAGTAAGTAGATGCAAATAGGAGTAAAAGTTGGTTTTGATATTGATTGATATATCTATTACATTGCCCCTTACTTCATATTTATACCCTGATCTAAAGAGACATAACCAAACACAACTAGGACACCAATCCCATATCTAAGGAAACACGTGACTCTTACATGAATCATACCCTAACAAATACAGAAAAGGAAATCAACTCCCATCTATTTCCCTGTCCGCCTCAATTACGATGGAAATCTCACCGTCCTCCTTCCCATCGGCATACTCCCTATTTCATCGGCAGTAGTCTTCAAGTCTTCCTTCATCGGCATACTCCATGTTTCATCGGCAGTAGTCCTCAAGCCTCCCTTCATCGGCATCGACAATAACACCTCCAACCTCATCGGCAACGCCCGAGTCCAAATCAACCTTTCCATCGACCATCACCAGCTATCGGCAACCATTTTTACAAACTGGCTTTCATTGGCCATCAAAGTATTCAATAACTTTCCCCTTGCCGATTAGTCCACTCCGATTATTTTGACACGTGCAAAAAACGGTGTCAACAGTAATATGTGATGGTGACCGCTAAACTTATTACGATCTTGGCTGGAATGGAAGTTGGTTTGAAATCCTTCTTGATTTCACGGATTACCGGGTTATACGGGCTTAAGTTTGCTAAATCGTCTGCTCTGGCGGATGATTTTCTTACTTAATTTTATATAATTGGTCGGTTCTGTTACAGCTGGCATCAGAGCATGGTTTAGCATGTTACTATTCACAAGTGTATTTAAAACAAAAAGACATTTGAAAAACGTGATTTCCAAACTATAAAGTGTGCCAGTGGTCATATCCTTTATGCCCAGTTAAGGACTTTAGGTGGCTTAATTAAGTACTGACTTGGGGTTCTTGCATCATATTTCTCTTTCGTCACTCATACGGCATGCTATTGTATGAGTGCCACTTGTTTGAGTGGTAGTGTATGGATCATTTGCCTCTACGCCTCGGTAAGTGTGAGTTGTGAGAGCATGATCGGATACACCGCCGATCTAGGGTGAATGCTTATATGATGCTGGAGTAATTACATGTTCTATGCATGTTTTACAAAGGTATCTCATGTGTGGGTCTTCTGTCTGTTGAGGCGATGCCGTCAATAGGACGATGGTTCGGGTAGTTACTACCGTTGTACACGTATCTAGGGATTCGTGTAGAGCGTGTAGATAAAATTTACTGCTTTTATGCATTCATTGGGAATTGGGCTAAAATGAATCTTCTGTAGGTACATAACAACGCTATCATGTAGAACGTATTAGCTACGTATTTGAGAGATCGTTTGTATGCTACCGAATTCGTCGTTAGAAATTATTCATTTCATAAGTTTGTGAGAACGTACGGCACGTACATACATCATATTACTTGTGCATTTCATTCATGCCATGCATTCCTCCCCTTATAAATTGATTATCTCATTTTGATAAAAGTTGTATCACCTAAAATATGTTTCCCCGGGGTAATAAAAGAACTTTTACTACATATGGCCCGCACAAAGCAGACCGCCCGTAAGTCCACCAGAGGAAGAGCACCTTGACGTCCGTTGGCCCTGAGGGAGCACCGCACCATGGATACCTTCTTGAGCGAGTTTGGCATGCCGACCTTGCTTTGAAGAGTGCTCCATGATGTGGGGTACCCAGAGGGTCAAGAGCCGGTGTACTCTTGGAATGAGAGCCAGTTAGCAGAGGATGGACTTGCAGTGGTAGAGATCACGGTTCCTGCTCTCGGTGATGCTCCAGATTAGGATGGTTGGCACGTGGAGTTTGAGGGTCGCACTCCTGCTGAGGGTGCAGAGGGAGCAGCCTTCCGTGTCATCAGGGATATTATGAGCAGATTTCCCAGTGAGCTTACAGCAGCTCTAGCGGGCACCTTTCCTAGGGATGATCCTCGTGATGCCATTTGGGTTCAGCCTTAGGGAAGCGCCTTGGTCAGAGGTCCAGCTGAGGGACAGGCTAGCGACAACCATGCAATGAGTGCTATGTTCACCGCCATCAGAGCATATGAGGGTCTCGAGAGTACCTACTGGACTTTGACTGGCTTGCGTGGTCAGGATAAGCTCAAGGGGAGAAAGCAGAAGAAGAGACAGACACGTGCTATAGCTAGCTTGTAGGAGCAGTTGGCTGATATGAACTTATAGCGAGACTAGGCGATTGAGAGAGGTGATAGAGCTATGCAGCGGGTGCATACATTGACTCAAGCCAACAATAATGCAGACCGCATAATTGGACAGTTGGTTTAGGAAAGGAATGAAGCCTGGGACGAGAGAGACCTTCTACTATAGTGGGTCGATGAGCTAGAGGAATACAACGGCAACCTGCACGAGGAGTTTCACGTGCTCTACAATGGGGTTGTCCCATATGCTCCACCAGATGCCGCTGGCATGGACATCGACAACGACAACGAGGACGAGCCTGTAGTTTCACCTGGGGGTGATGGTGACGTCTCCAATCTCGACGATGGCCCCGAGGAGTAGGCTAGTTGTCTTGCGCTAGTATCTAGGTCCTATCACGATGACCTTTCTTTTGTTGGCATGTAACCTATTGTATGTTGCTTCGAACGTATGAGACTTGGCATGGGGTTGGAACTTGATTTCGAATGCGATATCTGAACGCATAAAAAGTCCAGTGTATGTATGCTGGCAATTTAGTTGTATGGACGTGATGTTTGCTGTTGAAGTAATTTGATTAAGTGCTGTTGTTTTAATTGGGATGTGATTATTGTGCCTCTGTTTTATTGCATGAATTTATTCTCTCCAGTAAATTCGGTACGGCATAATTTTTTCTTCACTCGCAATTATTACAACTTCACTCAATCATTACTTGTTGCTGAAATATGCAGATGACAAACACTCGCCGAACCACATATGTGGCCGCTGAGACCGGTGCTAATGGTGCGGGGACCGGTGGTGGAAACCACGGCAACAACAATGAGCCTCCCCATGAACCGCATTTGCCACCTCCTCCCCCGTTTACCCCCGAGATGTTCCTTGCACAGTTGCTCGGGAGTCAGCGCAACGCGGAACAATCCCAGAAGAACATGGAGGATTTTCTATGCACCATCGCCAACAACGTTCAACGCGGTAACAATCAAGGTGGTGGCATGGGAGTGAACCAATATAGCAGCTTCAAGATTTTATGGACACCAGGCCGCCAGTATTCAAGGAAGCAACAGAGCCACTCGATGCTAAGGAATGGATCAACACGATGGAAGATAAATTCCGTGTGTTGAGGATGACTGAGGTGTTGAAAATGGAGTATGCTGCACTTTAGTTGCAAGGACCAGCGAGAATGTGGTGGAAGCACCATCGCACCACTTTTCCTCCAAATGCTCAGATTTCATGGAGAGAGTTTGCTGAGGCCTTCCGTGGAGTCTATATTCCACTCGGGCTAACCGAGATGAAGTTGGGAGAGTTCCTGGCATTGAACCAGGGCACCAAGACCGTGACGCAATATCTGCATGCCTTCAACAACTTGTGTCGCTATGCTCTCGACATGGTTGACACTGATGTTAAGAGAATAGCCAGTTTTAAGAGGGGACTCAATCCAAAAATGATGAAGCATGTTGGTACCAACAACCATGTCAGATTCAATGACTTCATCAGTGACTGTCTAAAGCAGGAGAAGAATAATAATGCTAGCACCGCAGCCAAGACACGCAAGAGAGCCCTTGAAGGTGGTCCGTCGCAAGCTAGAGCACCTATGGGATTTTGTCCTCCATATCGCCCATCGGCACCCAGCGCTAGGTTCAGGCCACCTCAGCAGAGAAGTTAGAATTTCCGTGGACCCCAGAGGCCTTACAAGATGGCAGTATAGCCCAACAAGGTAGCCACAACTGCGGTACAAGGTAGTTCCAAAGGAGCTATGGGATCTGTCGGGACAGTGAGGGGACCCTGCTATAACTGTGATCAACCCGACCATTTCTCGAGGTTTTGTCCATATCCGCCGAAGAAGAAGCAGCAGACTTATAATGCTAGGGTGCATAGTACGACTATGGATGAAATTCCTGAGGGAGAGCCCATCACTACTGGTAAGTTTCCTGTCAACGAAAACCCTACAGTTGTTCTATTTGATTCTGGATCATCACATTCTTTTATGAGTCAAGCATTTACATAGAAACATGAACAACTATGCACAGAATTGGGTTATGGTTACCGTATAAGTTCAGCAGGGGCTGATGTTTTGACCAACCGGATGGTTCAAGGGGCAACCCTTGAATTAGGTAGCAGGAAGTTCTGAGTAAACTTGATAGTTATGCCTAGACTAGTTTTGGATGTCATTATAGGGATAAATTGGATAAAGGATTGGGGAGCAGTCATAGATACTGGAAGTCGAGTACTTACCCTTAAGGATCCCCTAGGTGAGGGTACTTTCCAAGTACCATTGCCTTGAAGAACAGACCTTATAAGTGTTACATGTGCTACGGCAGTCATTCCTATTTATCAGATTCCGGTAGTGTGTGAGTTTTCGGATGTATTCCCGGATGAGCTACTTGGTCTTCTGTCGGATAGGGAGATTAAGTTTGGAATTGAGTTAATCCCCGAAATAGCTCTGATTTCAAGGAGATCCTATCGGATGCCTCCAGATGAGTTAGCTGAGCTGAAGAAGCAATTAGAAGATTTATCAAAAAAGGGGTTTATTCAGCCAAGCAAGTCTAAATGGGGATGTCCCGCCTTGTTTGTGAAGAAGAAGAAAGAGGGCACATTGAGAATGTGCGTAGATTACAGGCCACTCAACGCTATAACCATAAAGAATAAGTATCCCTTGCCTCATATTGATGTTCTGTTTGACCAAGTTAGCCAAGGCCAAGGTGTTCTCAAAAATAGATTTGAGATCCAGGTTATCATCAGATCAAGATTAGGCCACAGGATATACCGAAAACTACATTTTCCACCAGATACGGGTTGTATGAGTATCTTGTCATGTCCTTTGGCTTGACGAAATGCTCCTGCATACTTTATGTTTTCGATGAATACAGTTTTCATGCTAGAATTGGATAAGTTTGTGGTAGTGTTCATTCGATGACATTCTGGTGTACTTCGAGAACGAGAAAGGATCATGAAGAGCATCTGAGAATTGTCTTGACCTAGACTTAGGGATCATCAACTATATGCTAAGTTTAGCAAATGTGCAATTCTGGTTGAAGGAAGTTCCTTTCCTTGGTCACATTCTGTCAGAGAATGGAGTTTCAGTCGATCCAAGTAAGGTGCAAGAAGTTATGAATTTGAAAGCACCGACCATAGTTCCTGAGATTAGAAGTTTCTTAGGACTAGCCTGGTTATTACCGTTGCTTTATACCAGACTTCTCGAAGATTGCCAAACCGATGACGAGTCTGCCTACAGAAGGATCATAAGTTTGTGTGGACAGAGGAGTGTGAAGTAGCTTTCCACACTTTGCAGGAAACTATTGACCACTGCTCCTGTTCTAGCACAACCAGATATCGAGAAACCATTTGATGTGTTTTGCGACGCATCGAAGACTGGATTAGGGCTGTGTTCTTATGCAAGAAAGGAGAGTCATTGCCTATGCCTCACAGTCAATTGAGGAAGCACGAGGTCAACTATCCAACACATGATCTTGAACTTGCTGCAGTTGTGCATGCCCTAAAAATTTGGAGACATTATCTACTTGGTAATGTGTGCAACATTTTCACAGATCATAAGAGTCTTAAGTACATCTTTACCCAACCAGAGCTGAACATGAGACAGCGTAGATGGTTGGAATTGATCAAGGATTACAACATGAATGTGCAATATCATCCTGGAAAAGCCAATGTAGTGACAGATGCTTTGAGCAGAAAGTCACATTACTTGAATGTGCAGCCATTACTTGAAGATGGGTTCGATCTGATGCATCCTGCTGTGTTACATAGTATTCAGATTAGTTGCTCTTGGGAGAGTAAGATAATAGAAGGCCAAAAAACCGACAAGGGAATATTCCACATCAAAGAGAAAATAAAAGAAAAGTCGTCTCAGCACTTTAAAGTGGATGAACAGGGCGTGTTGTGGTTTGACGACCGTCTTGTGGTTCCCAAGGATCGAGAGCTTAGGAATAAACTTATGGATGAAGCTCACCTTTCTAAGCTATCTATCCATCCCGGAAGTAGTAAGATGTATCAAGAACTAAGATCTCATTATTGGTGGACCAAAATAAAGAAAGAAATTACAGCATATGTTGTCAGATGTGACACATGTTGTCAAGTGAAAGCCATTCATATGAAGCCTGCCGGTATGTTGCAACCCTTGTTAGTCCCTAGTTGGAAGTGGGACGATATAAGTATGGATTTTATCTCAGGTTTGCCCACTACTCAAAAAGGACATGATTCGATTTGGATAATTGTGGACCGTCTTACCAAGACCGCTCATTTCTTGCCTATCAAAATAGAATATCGACCACCTCAATATGCCGAGAAGTATATCGCAGAAATTGTGAGGTTGCATGGTATACCAAAGACCATAGTATCCGATAGAGGCTCACAGTTCACGTCTCACTTTTGGGAACATTTACATAAAGGCTTAGGAACTAGTTTGATTCGCAGTACCGCTTATCATCTTCAGACAGATGGTCAGACTGAACGAGTGAATGCTGTTTTGGAGGATATGTTAAGAGCCTGTGTATTGTCTTCTAAGGGATCATGGGAGTCATGGTTGCCATTAGCTGAGTTTTCTTATAATAATAGTTATCAAGAAAGCATCAAGATGGCCCCCTTCGAAGCTTTATATGGCAGAAAATGTAGAACACCATTGAATTGGGTCGAGCCTGGAGATAGAAGGTATTATGGCATTGACTTTGTAGAAGAAGCCGAGAAAAAAGTTCATATTATTCAGCAGAATATGAAGGCGGCCCAATCATGTCAGAAAAGTTATGCAGACAAAAGAAGGAGACCCCTTGTGTTTGAAGTTGGTGACTATGTTTATCTGAAAGTCACGCCAATGAAGAAGAAAAGGTTTGGAGTCCGAAGAAAGCTTGCTGCTAGATTCGTAGAACCATACAAGATCCTGGAACGAAGAGGTCTGGTAGCCTACAAGTTAGAGTTACCTGAGACAATGAGTACCGTTTTCCCAGTTTTCCATGTATCACATCTTAAGAAATGTTTGCGTGTTCTAGAGGAAAGAATAGAACCTCAAGGTATCCAACTCAAATCAGATTTGGTGTATCGTGAGCAACCAGTCTAGGTGTTAGACACTAAGGAACATGCTACTCAGAATAGTGTGGTGAAAACATACAAGATACAGTGGGATCATCATGATGAGGGAGATGCAACTTGGGAAACGGGAGAGTATCTACAAAAAGCTTATGAAGATTTTTATAACAAATGGTTCGTAACCCAAATCTTGGGACAAGATTTTTATAAGGGGGAGGGCTATAACACCCCGGTGTTATGCCTACATTTAGGCACTGCAAATCATGCATATCATGCATCATCAAGCATCCTAATCATACATGCCTAATCATGAAAATAATAACTGAAACACTGCTTCGAAACATATGAAACATGTTGTGAAACCTGAATGTTGCATACACTTGTTAGAGTTGTTTTGCCCTGATTTTGCTTGCTAGGTTAGTAGAACTTGTTTGGTTATGCTTGTAAATCATCTAGGATTATTTAGTTCAATTCTTGGAGCAAAGGTTTGTATTCAAATTATTTCAAAAATTTCCTTTAAAATTAATTCCCAAAATTAAGGTTTTGAGTTAAATTGACTTAATTTTTGCATTCAAAATCTATCAAGAACTTTGGCTTTGGTCAAAAAATCAAAGTTTGTAGATATTGCAAACTGGAACAAATTTCATTTTTACAAACCAATTTGTGAATGCTTTAATGGCTCAAAAATGGGATTTAATTCTGTTTATTTGAGAAATAAAAAGAAAAGATTTCATTTCGCTAACAGGCCGCCGCTCAGCTCCCTGGCCACGGCCGAAGCCCGCCTGGCCCCGCGTCCCCGCCTGCCGCGCGTTTTGCCCTGGCTAGTACCGCTTCGTCGCGTGGCGGCCATGCCCGTCGACACCGCCGCGTTCGCAGCCAGCCTGCGCCCTCTCCCAGTGCACGCCTACATCTGCTGAAGCTGCTGCGCTCGCCTTCACTCTCCCGCTGCCTCTCTTCTCGCACGCCGAGCTCGCTCTCTCCCCCTCGCCGCGGCCACCGACGCCGCCGAAATTCGCCGCCCCTCCTCCACCTCGGCCAGCAATCGAGCGCCAGCAGCTCCGCCTCGCTCTCCGTCACTTGGTGCTCGCGCTTGTGCCGACTGTTGAGCCCAGGTAGCGCCTTCTCGCGCCTCGCCACCATCGGCCATGGCGTCGCCGTGCTCGGCCGCCGTGGAAGGCACTCTTCCTCCCTTCTCCTCCCTACCTAGCTACATGCCCGCATTCGCCAGCTTCTTGCGAATCGATGGCTCGCTCGCTTGCCATAGCACACCGGTAATGGCCGCCGGCCCCTGGCCGAGCCACGCCGCCGACGTCACGGCGCCGGCATGGCCTTCGCCTCGGCCGAGCTGGGCCAAGAGGCCATGGGCCAACGCCCGGCCAGGCCGCCTCCCTTTCCCGTCGCTCGGGCCACGCAGGCCAAGTGTGGCCGTGGGCCGGCTGATTCCCGCGGGCCGGCCCAGTAGCAATAGGGTGGTTTGTTTCAATTTTTCTTTATTATTTGAAAAGAGAAATGGTTTGGAAAATGTTTGGATACTCAAATTTGCTCCAAATCTGTTGAAATAAATTTTGCTAGTTCCTTATCACTAGATCTACTTGGGAAAATTATTGTATGTCATTTTTGAGATACTTTTCTGTAGAACTTTATTTAATCATGTATATTGCTGATAACTTGAAAAATATGTAGAAAAACCTATAAGCTTCAGAAAAATATGATTTCCAAGATTGTTAACCTTCTTATGTAATGTACTTCCTAGGAAAAATATGTGTCATGCTTGTGCTGTAGAAAAATTTTGAGGTGTAGTTCAAGTACCTTTAATAGCTGATTTTTGTTATTTTTGCTAGAGAGCAAACTTTGTATAAAACATGCATGTGATAATTTTTGTACAGTGATGTATGCTATGAAGATCATAGGAAAATGCTAACTCTGTTGTTTGACACTTTTCACAGTACAAAGTAATTTCATGTTCATAATCCCATAGTTGTTATTTTTGTGTAGGCTAATCCACTCATTCAAATACCATGAAAATCTGTATAGACTACTTAGGGTAGTGCTGTCTATGTAATTTCTAAGATTTTTCTAAGCAATAAAATAGATGTTGCTATTCAAACCTATTATTAATTAGGGTTTAATCAAGTGTTGCTTTATGTGTGATTAAGAAATTAGTGAAGCTTTGGTGTATCTTTGAAGCATTTAATAAGATGTGTTGATTTAGCATATTAGTAGTAGAAGAGAATAGTAGATGACATGTGCTTGTAGTATATGTTCTTGGATGATGTTGACTACCTTGCATTCAAGCATATCCATTTATTCATCCATCCGATGCACCGATTGCATAAGCACTTACGCACATTGCATCATACAGGATCGCAAACTGAGAACCCAGTCGTCATACCCGAGGAACCCGAGGAGCTGGTTCGAGGTGCAGCCACAGGAAGTGCCCGAAGCCGATGAGGAGGACGTTGAGGAACTTCTAGAGTGTCCCGATCACCTGCCTAAGCTCCTTCGAGAGAGGCAAGCCCCGGAGCATTTTCTCCTGGTTTGCAATTATTAATTAAATTCTTTACTTTAATTGATGCATTACTGTTCAGGAGTTGTTTGCAACCGTTGCTGCATTATACCTTGTTTACCTTTGTTATACTATATCCTTGTTACCCTGGTATCCTATAGTCGAAGTCAATGCTTAGCTGGCTTAGACCAGATAGAAGTCAGGGTGATTTTCTGTCACCTACGAGCTATAGGTAGGTTACCTGGATCTGCTTGGATGACTATGAAGTCATGGTATAACTAAGTGTTAAATGAAGTTGAGACCGGACGGAGACTTGCAGAGTTTTGGACTGTAGTGCTTTCCGTCTGTGTCGATTAAGGACCGACCGTTGTTGGGCCTCGAGTCATGTTGAACGCATACCTTACATTTAGCTGGCCGGATAAAGTACCTTCCGACCGTGAAGCTGGGAGATTATTCGGGCCGAGTAGATTGCCCGCAGCACACTGTGCCGGAGCAGGTGTGGTAGGACACGGGGGCGAGATGATAAGACCAAAGTGCAGTCGGTCGGCCCCCGGGTACATGTGGTTCTTGGCAAACTCGAGATACCTGGATAGTTGACTCGATGATCAATATCTCACTTTAGCGGGTGAGTGAGGTTTGTGTAAGGAATAAATCACCAGCTGGCTAGGAATCGATTCGAATCGCCATCGCTCCTGGATAGTGAGCACTTGACTTGAGTGACTTCATCGTAGTAATGTTGATGGAACCCTTGGACAGTTATAATGAATATGACAATATGGAAGTTGTTAATGATCATTGGTTATCATTATCTGCTTAATCACATGTTTGCTCTAGTATAGGTGCAAATCTAGTCGACAGGTTAATAACAATTAACTTGACAATAATGCTTTTGAAAAGGGTCTTGAAATGCTAAAAATGCTTCTTTTT
Source organism: Miscanthus floridulus (assembly GCF_019320115.1). Lineage (NCBI taxonomy): Eukaryota > Viridiplantae > Streptophyta > Magnoliopsida > Poales > Poaceae > Miscanthus > Miscanthus floridulus. The sequence goes on from NC_089582.1 coordinate 4,419,515, forward strand.
GCAAATGAGTCAGCTACCCTACTATAAAGCCTTCATAATCCTTGGTGTCACTTATTTTTGGTTATGTCAGGTAAGTCTAGCTGAGTACCTTCTCGTACTCTAGGTTTTATTCTCACTTGTTGCAGATGGGCAGATGTATTACGGCTACTGTATCAACTGCCTTTATCCTGCGATGGGTGATGCTTAGGACCATGGGCATGGTCATTCCTTATGTCTCATCTGATGCTTTTGTTGAAGATGATCATTCGCTGGCACTGTAATTGAACTCCGTGTGAGTGTGTGCGTGGTTTGAACAAATGGTTTCCGCTACTTTTATTCGAACTTGTTTTGTAATAACTATGTTAAACTCTGATGTATCTGAGATGCAAACTTTTATGTAATATGTGATGGTGACCGCTAAACTTATTACGATCTTGGCTGGAATGGAAGTTGGTTTGAAATCCTTCGTGATTTCACGGACTACCGGGTTATACGGGCTTAAGTTTGCTAAATTGTCTGCTCTGGCGGATGATTTTCTTACTTAATTTCGTATAATTGGTCGGTTCTGTTACACTTCTCAAAGTATGTAACTTTTGCTTTGTAACTAAGAACGATTTATAATTTAAAACAGATAGACCAATAGCTCTTTCAGAAAAACAGCTGAAAAACAAAAAATTTGGCCCACCACTCTGATGCAGGGTTGATCCATACAAGTTGCCGGGCCGGGAAGACTTACCGAGTCAAGTCGTCGGCTCCCACAACATGCATGTTGGTAGCTTCTCCTCGCTTTCTTTTCTGTATACATAAACACGACTACTCTTTCCATTCTAAATTATACTCCCTCTGTTCCAAATTATAAGTCGCTTTGATTTTTTAGGTTGATTCATTTAGACATATTGTTATATCTAGATGCATAGCAAAATGGATATACCAAAAAAGTCAAAGCGACCTATAATTTGAAATGGATGGAGTACTAACTATATTGTTCTGTCTTCTCAAAGTATGTAACCTTTGCTTTGTAACTAGGAACGAGATAGACGAATAGCTCTTGTTCGTAGCTGCGGCTGCAAGTTGCAGACGTCTGCGAGGTGCATATCATCGCTGACGTCATCGTGGGGTGCAAGTTGTAGACGTCTGCGTGGTTTTGTACCTACCTGCCTGTTTAATTCCAGCTGAGCCCACGGTTTTAGTGAAAGTGATAACTAATAATAACTAATTAATAGTACAGTTGGCCTGCACCAAATAATTATTTTATAGTGCTTCGCTTTTTTGAGGGAATAATAGTACGTGCTTCGCTTCATTCACTTTCTTTCTGAGACACCTAGTAATAAGCCTATACAACCGTGACTACACTTATTTTGTTGATATCATTGAAACTTATAACTTGTAGGCCAACGATCTTAACCGTCAAATTCTATGTAAAAGTTATAGTACTGTAAGATACAAGTCGAAAAATCTAAACCGGTGATATTAAAGGGAACTCCCAATTGAAGATACTAAAGGGAACTCATATTTTCTAATTGCACATAAGGAATGGTTACAGTGTTTGGTTCCAATAACATGGGACCAGACGAGATGTTTCCATTTCCATGGTGTTTGGTTGGGAGACAGAAGGGACAGAGTCAACTAGCGAATATTCCCCATATATATACACATGGCAACTCCATCCCTTCAAAAAAGGCGGATGAGCTCATCGTCTTCGGGTCATGCTTTGCGTTTCCCGTCTCCTCTCATCCTTGCATAACTAGGTGCGGGTTGGGCGTATAGGGTGCCATTGACCATGGTGCGCGACTAGGTAGGGGTCAGGCGGATGACGACCATGGCACGGATGGGCAGGGGTCAGGTTGGTCGGGCGGACAAGGTAGGGGCGCGGCCGAGCAGGGACCTCGTGAGGACGCTGATGGCCATGGCATGGGGACGCGCAGGAGCCATCCAGAGCGGAGTGGTCAGGAGGCGGCGCAGCAGGACGGGTGTCATGAATGGGCGGATGCCAACCGGGGCGTGGCGAGGTCAATGTACAGAGGCCGGCGAAAGGAAGTAGGTGAGGAAGGAAACTGATAGTTGTGGCCTACGTAAGCGTAACGGTGGCAAACGGACCAAAAAATACCATCCATGTAATCTCTTCTCATCCTTTCTACCAAACATAAAGCAGGGATATCCTCATTCCCTAACCAAATAGAGATATATGTCCCATCATAGAAAACTAGAACGGTCCATTCCATCACTTCTCGTCTCTGAATTAAACACAACCTAATGTATTGATCTTTTCCTTGTCTTTTATATGGTACTATTGCGCTAATAACACGGATGGCAACACAACCACAAGTTCACCACCCACGGAAAGCTAGCTAGCTAGAAGCTACTACTACCTAGAGCTGATGACGAAGTACCCAACGGCAAGGCTTCTGCCCTCCATCTCTCCTCTCCTGCTCTGCCTCCCGGCGGCTGTCTGGGTGCTAGCCGCAGCCGCCGACGTCCCGCCGGCGCACCGGCCCGCAGGCTGCAAATCGAGGTGTGGCGACGTCGACATCCCATACCCGTTCGGCGTCGGCGATCAGTGCGCCATCAACGGTGGCTTCAATCTCACCTGCAGTCTTGTCAACGGCACCGAAAGGCCTTTCAGTGGGCCGTTCGAGGTGACCAAGATCTCAGTGCCCGACGCCAAAGCATGGCTGAAGATGGACATCACTTGGTGGTGCTATGATTATGGCGCGCGCCAGATGAAGCAGGGCACGGGGGGCGAAGGAAATTTCACACTCGGCATTCAGGTTCTCACAAGAGGATAACAAAATCTTTGTCATCGGCTGCAACACGGTTGCCTATATCACGACCGAATATGTAAGTTTCATTGAACTCTTTTTTCTTCCAAGAAAAACAGTATAGATAAATAAATAATCATCTCTTTATCCCTAAATAAATCAATTCCTAGAGTTGTCTTAAATAAAAAAATTTCAACTTTGACTAAAATTACAGAAAAAGCACAAATATTTGTGACACCAAATGTGTACTTTATAAAAACATTGTTTATAGCGTATCTACTAATATACTAATTTAGTGTCTTAAATCTTGACTTTCTTTTCTATTAATTATATTAAATTTAATCAAGTTTAACTAAAGACAACTCTAGGAATTGATTTATTTTGAGACGAAGGAAGTATTTGTGTATACGCACATATACTTATAAATTTGTGTATATACACATATACTTATAAATAAATAGATACATATGTATACACACATATATACTTATTCCAATCAAACATATGCATATATATATCCCTAAAAACACCTTCAATAGACTATGGTAGTATGTTAAGATTGACAAAGTCACTGGAAAGATGCCTCACTATTGAGACCCACATCGTCAACTGTCCTCAATTGAAGACTCAAACTTAGTACGTGAACTGATTCCGTTCCACCACAAGGAGCCTACCTCATTAAGCTGCTCTCTCGATATAGATGTTTGTAAGTTTTTTTTTTTAATTTAAGATAACACTAGGTAGCATGCCCGTGCGTTGCTACGGGATAGCTAATATTTTATACTAAAAACACACGGATCGCACGACAAGATAATAATACTGTAAAAATTAAATATCTACATTAAAGTGACATATAATCCAAAAGGCAAAGTTTATGAATTTAACACAGTCACGGAGAGCGCAACGTCGCAGATTTACAGGCTCTACTGTATAGATCTTTCCGTGATACGACTAAGATAATGTTTTATATCGACAGGAAGAAATCTCCGATATTCATTTCTTTCGTGCGCCAATAAATCCACGGATAAGTTCCGCCGCATCTCCACACCATCTTGTACATAGGTTCGAGTATATATGTAAATATAGGTAAATGCTCGTGCATTGCAACGGGAAAAAACAATATTACGATAACATATGTATGAACATGTGTTGTACTATTACCTATAAGTACGATGTACGGAACACCAATATTACATAAGTCTTCATGTTGTATAGACCATTATAAAGTTCAAGAAATTATTAGTATTTTACCTTCTAACTTGACTATAAACCATAGGTTTAAGGGCCCTAGCATACATGAAAAAAAACAAAGGAAATATCTTTCAGAACAAGATAATTAGATTTGGACATGTAACTATAAACGTATCATACAACCATCTGGACCAATTCCCAACCTACAGAAGTATACATCGTGTGTCCGACGAAAAACTTGTTCGCCGAGTGCCCGACAAAATACACTCGGCAAAAATAAAAACATTCGATAAATTTGACGTTTTCGGCAGTGACAAGCACATATGGACACTCATATGAGAACCCATAGAAGAGTAGCCCACACGAGATATTTGACGTCGTTACATGATTCAACGTACTCACTCGCAATGATGTACCCTATGCTAGACAAATAGAGTGTCAAATTGGTATTTTATCCCTGGCGGGAAGAGGTTTACAAGTCACAACAACCTATGTGTACATTATATACTTGGAAGTTACACACAGAACACGCCGGGTAAATAAAACAAGACGAACACAAGATGGTAGTTATATTTCCCTGAGGAGTCGGTGAAATGGAATCTATGTGTACTATCTTAATACTGTGTTATTACAAAAGGCAGAACGTTAAAGCAGAATTTTTATTTTAAAAAGCACTTTTTATGAAAATATATAAAAATATAGCTTGTATAAGTTAAATTCCAAAATTAATATATTTTTGTCTTATAGTAAAATGACTTTCAAAAATCGTTCTCAGGGAAAACGAATTTTATGAAATTGCAATCATTTATCGGAAAAATGATCTTACTTAAAGTATAATTTCTTTAATGATTGCTCTATTGGGAAATGCTTTTTTTAGGTGATCTAAAAATTTAAGAAATTGTTTTCCTAGAAAATGAATTTTCTGAAAGTAGTTCTCACAAAGAAAGACATTTAGTTTTTGTGTTGCTTTTCCTTAATAATTTCGTTGATCTAAAACGAAGAATACGAGAAATCTAAAATTAATATAATTCTTAAATAGATCTTAAAATCAAGTATGACCCATTTTACTTATATCGTCTAGCGTCATAGGTTTTGCTTTTTTATAAATAAATATATTTTACTTTGTAGTTAAGTTGTTTCATCCCAAAAATACAAAAAATCCTATCTAAATTCATCATCTTGAAATCAATACTTTTCCATTTAACCCTAGCATATGTGCTCAAGTGAAAATTCTTAACAAAGTTTGGATTTCACTTGAGCACGTAAGCTAAGTAATTAATGAAAAAAAAATACTAATTCTGAACCATAAATTTAGATGAACTTTTTTATTTTGTGAAATACATTTTGGGTTAAACAGTTTAACCATAAAGTCAAATACAATATTTTCTATTTTGGGAAAAAAAACATTTACAAATTTGCAAAACCTATGATGCCATGTAAAAGCAAAATAGTCCGCGTTCAATTTTTAACATCTATTTAAAAATATTATACAACTTTTAGAGGTTTTTGGGTTCTTTTTTAGATCAAAAAAATTATTAAGGAAAGAAGTTTTAAATGTCGTTATTTGGGAGAATGACTTTTAGAAAGTCTTTATCTAGGAAAATGATTCCTATGATTTTCATTAAAAATCATTTATTTGGTAAAATCATTTTCCCATAGAATGGTTTTCATTAAAAAAATCATATTTTGAAGCGGCGTGAACTTCTACTGCTACCTCCAAATGCTGACACATCCTCAACTAAAATATGTCTCTAGGTTATTCTCCTCACGGGACACAAGTGTCTGCCCGGATATACATAAAATCGTTTCTCACAGGCGGATAATTTCTGAAAGTTGTTCCACCACAAGATGGCAATGAATTGTTTTTTAAGTTTAGCAAAAACAAGGTATATTTTTGTAATTACCACGTTAATGGCTAGAAAATTTAGAAATAATAAGGGAGTAAACATACCATCAGCCCGTTCGCCTGGTACACAAAACTACTGTGTATTAGTTTGTTCCGGCTAGTTTTGGTTGATTCAATAGTGTTCTATGAGAGAGAATAAGCTGAAACAAGCCGAGCCGAATACGCTGCATAACATTTCTTAAAGAGAGTGTCGGTACAGAAAGTGACCAACTAGTGAATATTTATAGTTTTGCTGTACGTTGTGATCGGAGGTGGCCTAGCACTCAATGACACAGGATTTATACTGGTTCAGACAACGTGCCTTACGTCTAGTTTGGGTCGGTCGGTGACTTTATTCCTAAGCCCAGGTGCTCGAAGTCTGCAGTGGGGTTACCAACGGGAAGGAGAAAGACGGGAGGTACCAAAGGCCCGGTTGGCTCCGGTCAGAAGGGCCGAGAGCGACGGGAACTCCGCTATGAGCTAAGTTTTCAAGCGTATGCTTGAGGTCCGAACCTGGCGGTTCTGTGGTTGTAAGCTATTGGACTAATGAATCTAAAGGAACTAAGCTTGAGTGAATCGGTCCTCCCGTTGGAGGGAGTGCATCCCCTTTTATAGATGAAGGGGATGGCTTTTATAGGTGAGAGGGTGAGGGTACGGATGCTTTTAAGCCTTGTTGCCCACGCTGATGAGGATTAGATAATGGTAGGCGCCCACAACAGTGTTGATGTCACTGTAGAATGTCAGGTGCACGTGGGAGGTTGCGTTGTCTTCTTCAGGAAGGGTTGACGTCGGTACCTGCAAAATACTGCTGGAGGCCTAGAGGTATGTGAGGAGTCTCACCATGTTTACCGGGTATGGTGAATCCCGGCGCCTACAACACTATTGATGCCCAGAGGCATGTGAGGGGCTTTTCGCCGTACGGGAGTCCAATGGCGCCCACAATACTGTAGGGATAAATGTTGGTGCCTACAATACTATTTGATGAGTACAGGCCCGATCTTCCGAGAGGTAGCCGGTAAGTTCGATTTGTGGAGATCTCGACGTTGGCGATCCGGCTTCAAATCAGACACGATTCGAACCCTGCAACCGTTACACCACCGCTCCGTTGGTTATCAACCAAGCACAACTTGATTGACCTCGCCAAGAAGGCTTTTCCTGCAAGCGAATCGAAGAGCACAAGCAAGAAGGTAAAACACGCAATCTGAAATTGCAAATATGAATGACGCGAATATCAATAGAGGGTTCAAGAACTCGGTTCCAAAGGACTAATCGACACAGTGGAGGAGATCAAGAACGGGGGCCCTGGATCACTGCAAAAGGATTTGTCACCACAGTTACAATGAACGATTCAGTTTCTCGATGGAAAACTAAACTCTAAACAAAACCCAATTGTGTAGCAGCGGCGGCGGCTGTGTTTATAGTCTAAGACTCGACCTAGGGTTGGGGACGGCCAGGGGTTGGGCGCCCACAACTTGGGCTTAAGGCCCGACACGATACATGGCCAAGTTGGCCCAAATAGGTGACGCAGCACCTTGCCGTGGTCACACAGAATGATCCACAGACCTTCTGGAGCTGGGACCAGATCCAAAACGACGGCGTCGTCGTCCCCTTTCCAACGCATCCAAGAACGGCCTGTTTCGATGTCGTATGAGGAAGTTATGACCGAAACAGTGACGACGTGTCTGCTGAATCCGAGGACGACGTGGCAGCTGAGTTGGAAACGAATTGCAACTTGGGGAAGACCATGGCGTCGATGTGTCCAGCGTGGCGATGTCCTCATCATCCTCCCCTTCTTGAATTGGAGTCGTCCTCGACTCCATCTTGGCGATGTCCTCATTATCCCCTCCTTGTAGAATTGGAGTCATCCTCGACTCCATCCCATCATCAGCGAACTCCTGCAAAAGGTTAGTGACAGCAGGCAATGCACCAGACATAAAAGGTTGACAAAACATAGTATAACATGGTGCATCAGGATTATCACATAACTCAGCAGTAGCAGGAGTTGTAGCAAGAAAAGCACCTCCTTTTAACTTAATCCCATTATTTTTAGCAATGTCTGTTGGAGGTTTATTTTTTATCTCATTAGCATGTTTAATAATATCCGTAGGAGACAAAGGTAGCAATGTAATTTTCTTGTCCTTATGTATGATAGTGTATGTATTAGTTCTACCATGGTGTAAAGCATCATTATCAAATTCCCATGGGCGACCTAACAAAATAGAACAAGCTTGCATAGGGACAACATCAAAATCAGCAGTATCATGATAAGAGCCTATGAAAAAGCTAATGCGTGCTGATTTAGATACCTTAGTCTTAGCACTATTATTGAACCATTGAAGTTTATATGGATACGAATGTTGTCGTGTGGTCAAGCCAAGCTTGTCAACCAAATCTGAACTCACCAAGTTGTTGCAACTCCCGCTATCAATGATAGTGAGAACACGACAACCCTGCACAATGAGATACATGTGGAACAAATTGTGGCGTTGGATCTTCATCTCTTCTTCATGTACCACATGTGTACTCAACACACGCTGCACAAGAAGGCTAGGGTAGTCCGCGGCAGCAGCCACGGAGTCAATGGTGATGGCCTCCTTGTCTTGATCGCCCTCGATGGGATCTGCATCAATGTTAGCAGCAAGGGCTAAATCATCTTCAACATCACTAGCACTTACATATCCATCCTCGGTAGCAATGAAAGCGCGACGACTGGGGCATTCCTTCATGACATGTCCCATGCCTTTGCATCGGTGGCAAATGATTTTAGAGCTGGACGAGGAGGAGCTAGTAGAAGCACCCAGAGTGCCACCTTTCTTCAGCTGTGGAAACTGCACATTAGACAATTTACTTACCCCGGAAGAAAATGGAGGTGTAGATGGCTGTGGTGCAACAGGAAGCTTGGGCGTCTCTGGCTCGGAACGCTGTTGAAAATTCCTCCCATTGTTAGACCTGAAAGGCTGGTGTTGTTTGCGTCCCTGTACTTCTCGTTCGGCCTTAATAGCAAGATGATACAATTGGGAAAAATTGCGCCATTCTTTGTAATCAAGTATGTTCTGTATATCATGGTTTAAACCACCAAAAAATCTAGCACTAGCATCATCATCATCTTCATTTATACCACAACGTGCTAAACCAATAAGCAATTGTTGATAGTATGCTTCTACTCCTTTATCACCTTGTTTTAAAGTTTGTAGTTTCAAACGTAAATCACGTTGGTAATAAGGAGGAACAAAACGAGATTTCATACGTTGCTTTAAAACATTCCAAGTTTGAGGCACAGCAGCAGCATTATTAGCATTGCAAAGATCACTCCACCAGAACAAAGCAAAATTAGTAAACTCACTAGTAGCAAGTCTAACTCTATGCTCAGGAGGAACATTATGAGAATCAAATTTTTGTTGAACAGCAAGCTCCCAATCTAAATATGCCTCTGGATCAACATTACCAGCAAAAGGAGGTAGACTAAATTTAATTTTAGCAAAAGGATCATTATTACCATGATTATTACCTCCCATGCCGCGACGATTGAAGTTGAGGCGGCGACGGGCACCACCGTCAGCATACGCATCTTCATCACCAAAAGCATCCGCATCTTCATCATCAGCACGATAAGGCGGAGGGCGTTGCTCAAGCTGTTCAATGCGGGTGACCAGATTATTCACGTTGCGCGTCAGCTCGGTCATAAGATTGCGTTGTTCAGTCATGAACGTTGCAAGCTCGCCCTTGGACACGCACTCATTGAAGTCCGTCGGAGTTCCTGCCATGGTTAGAAGATAGAAAAAGACAACACCAAAGTATTATCCCTATCAACTAAAAGGAAACAAGTGGTGGTGATGGTGGTGAAAGTGGAATGCAAAATCACAAGCGGCTTACCACCGTCTTGCCTGTATTCTTACCAACGCCAAACAGGAGCAAAACCAAAGTGGCGAAGCAATCTGTTGTTGAGCGTGGGTAACAGTTGCAAGATGAACCTGTGCTGACAGAAGAATATGTGGAGCTATGGGTAGGCACACAATATGACAACAAGGATTAGCAATTAACGAGTGCAGAGTAGCGATTGTTCAATCTGGATCCAAAGTACAAATCACAGGTGCTGGCTAAGACGTGTCGAGACGTAGCGCAACAAGGTGAAAACAAAGGACGATCGAAAGAACTCACGGAACAAGCAAATAGCCCGGATTTCGCCTTTTTCCTGAATTTTTCCCCGGATTTTTCCAAAAGGCACTAGTAGGAATCAAAATTTTTTTTTTTTTTACTATTTTTTTTATACTTTTCTCTGAACAAGGATCACAAAAGATGCAACCACAAAAATTGGCACCTACAACTGAGGTGGGATGTGGTCTACAGAAATTCAGCACGTTCCCTGAAAAGCGTGCAAAAACCTTGACAATTTTTTTTCTATATTTTCCCGAATTTTTTTGGCAATTTTGACGAAACCAAACAGGGCGAAGCCGAGTTTGGGTCGGGTCCAAATGGTGTCAAGAAGCTGCACAAAAAATTTCAGATTTTTCTGATAAACGAGCGAAAAGTTATGCCTGTTTTACCGAAGGTATCTCAAGGTATGTTTTCCGTGAGGCACAACACGGCGGCGGCAGTTAGGGCAAAACGTCCCTAAACTCTAACACCGATCACAGTAGTAGGTATTCGCCTGATGATGTAAGGAGGGCTGCGATGCAGGCAAAATAAGAGCGGCTGGCAACCTATCTAGGGTTTGCGCGGCGGCGAGAAGTTACACAAGGCGGCTAGCGGGGCAAGTCGAGTAATGTGGTGGCTTCGACTTGTTGTTTGGGAACGGTGGATGGGATAGCGGCGGAAAACAAAATCACAGCAACGGGCGATTGAACTACGACCACGAACACAATCCTAAACCAGCAACAAGACTCGACCACGGACACAAACTCAACAACACGAATCTGAAACGAAATTGCAAAGGCACAAAGGGCGATAGGACAGCGGAAATTGAAATATATTTGGGCTTTTTGTGGACTCTAGGTAATGAACAAATATGAATCTAAGGCAAACGAGATTATACCTCGCGGTAAACCTGAAAGCTCTGATACCAATTGATGAGTACAGGCCCGATCTTCCGAGAGGTAGCCGGTAAGTTCGATTTGTGGAGATCTCGACGTTGGCGATCCGGCTTCAAATCAGACACGATTCGAACCCTGCAACCGTTACACCACCGCTCCGTTGGTTATCAACCAAGCACAACTTGATTGACCTCGCCAAGAAGGCTTTTCCTGCAAGCGAATCGAAGAGCACAAGCAAGAAGGTAAAACACGCAATCTGAAATTGCAAATATGAATGACGCGAATATCAATAGAGGGTTCAAGAACTCGGTTCCAAAGGACTAATCGACACAGTGGAGGAGATCAAGAACGGGGGCCCTGGATCACTGCAAAAGGATTTGTCACCACAGTTACAATGAACGATTCAGTTTCTCGATGGAAAACTAAACTCTAAACAAAACCCAATTGTGTAGCAGCGGCGGCGGCTGTGTTTATAGTCTAAGACTCGACCTAGGGTTGGGGACGGCCAGGGGTTGGGCGCCCACAACTTGGGCTTAAGGCCCGACACGATACATGGCCAAGTTGGCCCAAATAGGTGACGCAGCACCTTGCCGTGGTCACACAGAATGATCCACAGACCTTCTGGAGCTGGGACCAGATCCAAAACGACGGCGTCGTCGTCCCCTTTCCAACGCATCCAAGAACGGCCTGTTTCGATGTCGTATGAGGAAGTTATGACCGAAACAGTGACGACGTGTCTGCTGAATCCGAGGACGACGTGGCAGCTGAGTTGGAAACGAATTGCAACTTGGGGAAGACAATGGCGTCGATGTGTCCAGCGTGGCGATGTCCTCATCACTATTTGTGTCAGGGTGGTTGTGGAACACTGTTTCCATAGGTGTACAAGGTATGGTCCCTGTACCATGGTTTGACTCGCGTGCTGCTTTCTTCGTTCGTCCCTGGTCCCTTCCGATCTGGCATCCCTGGTCGGACGGCCCCAGTCGGCTTAGGTTGCACCGGTCAGAGAAGAGCGGCGAGTAGGGTTCTTACGTACCCCGGTCGGAGAGACGCGGGGTCAGAGTTGGAAGTAGGGCTCGGGGTAGGCCTTCCGATCGGAGAGGCCATCCGGAGGCGGCTGGAGCCCGAATCGAGCGCTCCGATCGGATAGGTGGGCCGAAGTAGCTGACGAGCGGGGGTTGCTCTTCTTGGGCCAGGCCTTCCGGTCGATTGCTGGACCGCCCCTTTGCCCTGTTGTTTTTACTCTCAGGTCGAGCCTTGGCATGGAAGTCGGTCCCTAAGGGACCCCGGGTTTATGAACCCGACAGGAGCCCCTGAGTCCCTTAGCGATTCGGGTAGAATTGTTCGAGGGATTTTTGTCTTACCGGCGGGTGCGCGCGAGCGCACCCGCGGGTGTAGCCCCCGAATCCTTGGGGGGGTTCGGGCAGAACTGTCTGGGAGTGTTGTTTTAGCGAGCGTGTGTGCGTGTTTTTAGTCTGAGATGAAATTTTGTCAACCAAGGCGTCGTTGTGCAGCCGAGGCATTTTTAGGCGTGAAGATGAGACATAACTTATTGATCCCGGTGTCGATGCGCGCCATGGATCGGGTGAGGAAGTTAGTCCAAGCATGGGTGAGGGAGTTAGTTTGGACGTGAGAGAGCTCACTGGTCCTGGCATCGATGCGCGCCATGGGATCGGGTGAGGGAGTTAGTTCAGGCATGAGAGAGCTCACTGATCCTGGCATCGATGCGCGCCGTGGGATCAGGTGAGGGAGTTAGTTTGGACAACCCCTGGCATCGATGCGTGCCATGGTTTCTAAATAGTTAGTTTATGGGTCGGACAAGACCGAGACCGTGGGTCCTGGCGTCGGTGCGCGCTGTGGGACCGGGCGGGTCGGAGTCATGGATCCCGGCCTCGGCGCAGCCTGCGTAGCCGAGGTAGTTAGTTCAGTTAGTTTTCACACGAGTTCAGAGTCGTGGTCCCTGGATTTTTGGAGCGCAGTCAGAAGTGAAGCCGTTACGTGAGTTCGGAGTCGCGGTCCCTGGATTTTTTGGAGCGCGGTCGGAAGTGAAGCCGTTACGCGAGTTCAGAGTCACGGTCCCTGGATTTTTGGAGCGCAGTCAGAAGTGAAGCCGTTACGTGAGTTTGGAGTCATGATCCCTGGGTTTTTTGGAGCACAGTCAGAAGTGAAGCCGTTACGTGAGTTTGGAGTCGCGGTCCCTGGATTTTTTGGAGCGCAGTCAGAAGTGAAGCCATTACGCGAGTTCAGGGTCACGGTCCCTGGATTTTTTGGAGCGCGGTCAAAAGTGAAGCCATATGGAGCTGAAGCGTAGTTAGTTAGTTAAAGATCGAATGAGACGGTGCTCGTGGATCTTGGCGTCGATGCGCACCGTGGGACCGGGCAAGTTGGGGTCGTGGATCTGGCGAGTTCAAGGTCACTATCCTTGGCGTTTATCTTGAGCCCCCGATCCCTGTCGGGACTTTATGGGGGTCGATGTGAGTTGTGTGCGTTACCCCATCCTTGGTTCCTCACAATCGGAGGGGCTGAGTTTCATTGCTTGTCCCGATCGCTCGGGCTTGAAGACTAGCTCAGTGAGTTCGCTAACGGGTGTGATCGAGCAGAATCCGAGTCCGTCGTTCATGACAGGGTCGGCATAGCCCTCTTGTGACATTCCACTACTCCTTTACCTATAACCTGGCAGATGCCTAGGTCATTCCGGTGACCGGCCCGGGTGGCCTAACAGCCTCCCCTTGACAGAGATTCTATGGGCCTGGCGAGAGGTTCAGGATTGAATGAGAAGGTTAAGATGACCCGGTTTGCCGGACCGAGCGAGGGCCACACGGTGCACATCTACGGTTTTCTCCCCTGGCTCTGTTGGTTGCTCATGTCGAATGAGGCAACTGCCACTTCGTGACGCAACATGGAGCCTTCTAATGCATTTCACTGCACGTGCGATGCTTAGTTCCTGAGCCCCCAGGCGGTTCAGGGCCTAAATCATCCAGGAGGCGTGGGCGTATGGAATGAATGTGCGCATGGATGTATGAAATGATTTATAATGAAATAGAGGGGGTTTGATAGTGTTTACCTTGACGACTGGAGTGACGGGGCTTTGGAGAGCTTCAGTCAGAAAATGTCCGACCAGGACCTATGCTCGTCGTTCGTGATGGAGTTGGCATGGCCTACATGGGGCATCCCTTCGCTTCCTACCTATGTCTCGGTGTGGATACTGAGTGACTCGATCGACTCAGGGGGCCGGTTGGTCTCTCACGGCGGAGATTTCATTTTTGGTCTCCTAGGTCTGTCCTGGGGAAGCGGGGAGCCGCCCATGTGCGGTGACACTTTGGTTTTTGTGCCCGGTCGTGTGATAGTGGTGGGCCATACCTAGGCCATGTTTCGCCTTGCCAGGCGATGTTTCGTCTGACACGGTGTTGCTCCATCAGTCAGTGTGCGTCCCTTCGGCTAGGGCGTGTCCCATCGTTTCCCATCCGCATTGAATGGGGGTAGAGTTTTGCGCTCTGATTGTTTGCTTTTCTTCTTTAAATAGGGGGAGGGAGAGGGCTCTCCGTCGTAGTCCTTTGCCTGTTCTCCAACTATTGTCTCTCTTCCTTCTTCCTTCTTACCGAGAGTGCCTGTATGCCGTGGCGGTTCCTAAGTGAGAGAGAGAGTGAGCGAGGGGGAGGACTTACAGATCCTTTTGTGAACCCAAAGCGTGATGTCGGACTAGAGGCCACCGCGGATGATGCTAGATCTGATCTGCGAGGCCTTCTTTGGGATGGAGCTATGTGTAGATTTTCTCTGGTGGATCTTTATTGGGCAAGCTTTGTCGGAGGGGAGGTTACTCATGATTGTGCCGGTGGAGGGTTCCATGCCTACAGCTACTCAAGTCGTCCAGTTCATAATGTTTGATGAGATTTCTTCCAGCCATGGTGACCATACCTTGGTAGCGGCGCCCCTACCCAGGAGCTGCCTCGGCCACATGAGTAGGTCAGGAGCTCCATGTTCTTCTACTGAGCATCTATAGGTGCGATGCCCTGGAGGTATCCATTGCGTTTGCCGAAGTCAAGGGAGCGGAGCCGAGCGGGTCCCTGGTGGTTGCATTTGGTTTCTTCTTTGGCTTCCAGGCAATGTCGTTGAGCGGCCGCAGTAGTATTTGTAGCAGTAGAGAATGTAATAGTTAAGTTTGTGGGTGAGTCCCCGTGTGAATAGTTTTCTGTATCAATGAATATATCCTTGCTGCCCTTGTGATAGAACCACAATATTCATTCTTTTATGTTTATCTTAGCATAACTTTTGTTTTTATCCTTTCTTTATTGTACCTGCCTATTTGTCCCGTAGGGTGCGACCTCGGGAGCCCGTGGCGTGGCCCACGAGGCTTGTCTGTTCGTACCCGTAGGGAAAGGCGGGGTGCGTCCAGTTGGGAGTAAGAACAGAGTTACATAAGGTAATCAGAGGAATGAAATGTGTTTCCGTTTGGGGACAAAGTTGTTTTATCGTGTGATAGTAAAAAGGAACAGAGGTAATATTCAATATTGTACCCTTATGGAGCCCCCGAGCAACCCGGGCTGAAAGTGTTTCGGGCAGGGGTGCTCTTACGGGAGCATGTTTTAACTAAAAAAGCAGTTTAGACCAAATTTAGGGGGGAAACGACGTAGCTGTTCAATATTCTAGGTATTGTTGAAACGTTGCCGTTGTTGTCCTCCAGTCGGTAGGTGCCCAGTTGGATTACTTCGGCTATCGTATAGGGTCCTTCCCATGGTGGAGAGAGCTTATGTTTTTCCTTCGTTGATTGGGTTCTCCGGAGTACGAGATCGGTGACTTCAAGTATTTTTCCCCTGATCTTCCTTTCGTGGTATCTGCGGAGGGTTTGTTGGTAGTGGGTGGAGCGGATGACGGTCGTCTCATGGGCTTCTTCGAGTAGGTCGACTACGTCTTGTTGAGCCTCCGTGGCTTGGTCGCGGTCGAAAGCCTTCACTCTTGGTGTGCCATGGTCGAGGTCGGAGGGCAATACTGCCTTAGGTCCGTAAGCCAAAAAGAAAGGTGTGAATCCCGTGGATCGGTTTGGGGTCGTCCTTAGGCTCCAAAGGATCACTGGGACCTCTGCAACCCATCGCCCAGTGTACTTGTTGAGTCAGTCGAAGATGCGTGACTTAAGTCTTTGGAGGTCCATGCCATTGGCATGCTCGACCTGACCATTGGTACGCGGGTGTCCGACCGAGGCCTAGTTGATTCTAATGTCGTACCCATCACTGAAGTCCAGGAACTTCTTCCCGGTGAAGTTAGTCCCGTGGTCAGTGATGATGTAGTTGGGAATGCCAAACCAGTAGATGATGTCGAGGAAGAATTTGACCGCTTCTTCTGAGTGGATGTTGGTGATGGGCTTGGCCTCTATCCACTTGGTAAACTTATCAGTTGCTACAAGTAGGTGAGTGAAGCCACCTGGGCCCTTCTTGAGGGGTCCCACCATGTCGAGATGCCAGACCGCGAATGGCTAGGTGATTGGGATGGTTTGGAGCTCCTATGCCGATAAATGGGTTTGCCGAGCGTAGAACTGGCATCCTTCGCACCTACGGACGACCTCCTCTACATCTCGTAGCATGGTGGGCTAGTAAAAACCTTGGCAAAAGGTTTTTCCAACCAGAGACCTTGGGGCCATGTGATGTTCGCAGATCTCGACATGGACCTCGAGGAGGATCTACTTCCCTCGGTTGACGGGGACGCACTTCATGAGTACCCCCGACGGACTCCGTTTGTAGAGTTTGTTACCGAGCACGACAAAGGTCTTGGTGCGTCGAGCGATTCATTGGGCTTCAGTCCTTTTAGGTGGGAGAACCTCCTCAAGGAGGTAGGCAAGTAGCGGTACTCACCAGTCGGTTTGATCGAGTGCCAGTACGGCAACGTTCACGGGTGACGTAGAGGTACTGGGGTTGGAGCCCCCGGGCACTGGCTGGGCATCGGGGTCGGAGCCCCCGAGCGCTTGCTGGGCATCGAGGTGTGTCTAGGTCAGACCTTCTAGGATGCGGGCAGATGGCTCATGGATGTCGTTGATGAAGACCCTGCTTGGGGATGGATCCCGCCTGGCAGCCAGTTTCGCGAGGAAAATCGGCGGCATCGTTGTCCCTTCAAGGGACTAATGCAGTACGATCCCCTAGAATTTGTCCTCGACCTTGCGCACCTCTTGGTAGTATGCTGTCATGAGGGGGCTTTTGCAGAACTCCTTCATGACCTGATCAATGACTAGTTCCAAGTCGCCGTGGACGTAGAGTTGCGTAGCACCGAGCTCGATGGCAATATAGAGTCTGTTGATAAGGGCCTCATATTCTATGGCATTGTTTGAAGCTAAGAAGTGGAGGCGGATGGCATAGTGGAGCCTACTCCCATCCGAGGAGATCAGAACCACTCCGGCCCCTGAGCCGGGCACCATTACAAACTCGTCGAAGTACATTGTTCAGTAATCATGGGTGACGTCTAGGGTCGGTAGCTGGACCTCTGTCTATTCGGTGACAAAATCCGTGAAAGCCTGAGACTTAATAGCGGTGCTGAGGGTATATCTGATGTCATGGCCCATGAGTTCAAGTGCCCACTTAGAGATTCGTCCTGCGGTGTCGCGGTTGCGGATGATGTCTCTGAGCGGGTACGAAGTGACGACTGTGACTTCGTGGTCGGTGAAGTAGTGTAGGAGCTTCCTGGTCACCATTAGTACGGCATATAGGAGTTTCTGCACCTAGGGGTACCAGACCTTGGGGTCAGTAAGTACTTCTCCAACGAAGTATATGGGTCGTTGTACCTTGAGCTGGTGTCCCAGTTCCTCCCTCTCGACGACCAGGGCGGCGCTCACCACATGGTTACTTGCCACGATGTAAAGGAGGAGGGGTTCTCCCTGTTCAGGAGCGACGAGGATTGGGGCTGACATCAGGGACGTTTTGAGGCTTTCGAGAGCCTGTTGGGCTTCCTCAGCCCAGACAAAGGCGCCCGTCTTTTTGTGGAGCTTGTAGAGTGGCATCCCTCGTTCGTTGAGCCGGGAGATGAAGCGGCTTAGGGAAGCTAGGTAGCCGGTGAGCCTCTGCACGCCCTTGATGTTGCGTATGGGACCCATGTTGGAGATGACTACGATCTTTTTGTGGTTGGCCTTGATGCCACGCTCGGATACGATGTATCCGAGCAGCTTCCCCTTCGAGACCCCAAAAACACATTTTTGGGATTCAGCTTGATGTTGAACCTTCGGAGGTTTGCGAACATCGTGGCCAAGTTTGCGATCAAATTGCACGCTCGAGCTGTTTTGACCACTATGTCATCAAAGATGATGATTGTTGGTTTCGGCCGTTTGGCCTGATCAGGCTGATCGGGCGGGTTGATTTGGTCGACGAAGCATTGCTGCATGCACCTTTGGTAGGTGGCGCCAGTGTTCTTCAAGCCGAAAGGCATGGTCACGTAGCAGTACGAACCATATGGGGTGATGAACGAGGTTGTGAGTTGATCGGACTCTTTCATCGCGATCTAGTGATAGCCTGAGTAGGCGTCCAAAAAGGAGAGGATCTCACAACCCGAGGTGGAGTCAATTATCTGGTCTATGCGCGGCAAGGGAAAGTGATCCTTTAGACATGCCTTATTGAGTCCAGTATAGTCAACACAAATTCTCCACTTCCCAATCTTTTTTCTGACAAGGACGTGATTGGTGAGCCAGTCGGAGTAGAAAACCTCCCTGATGAATCCGGCTACCAGGAGCTTAGCGATCTCTTCGCCTATGGCCCTACGCCTCTCGTCGTCGAAATGACGCAGGCGTTGCTTGGCGGGCTTTGAGTCTGGGATAAGGCGTAGTGCGTGCTCGGCGACCTCCCATGGTATCCTCGGCATGTCAGAAGGCTACCATGCGAAGACATCACGATTATCGCACAGGAAGTCAATGAGCTCGCATTCCTATTTGGCCAGGAGCTGGGTCCCGATTCGCACTGTTTTTGCTAGGTCGGTGGGGTCGACACCCATCGCCTTGGTTTCCTCGAGCAGGCAGAAGGCCATTGAGGAGGTCGGTTTGTTGCAGTCTGGGACTGCTAGGGTTGATGACTCCCCAAGCTGCAGGAGCTCGGATGAGTTGACGACCACAGTGGTGAGCTCGTAGTGCTCGCGGTCGCACGCGAAGGCGTGCGAGAAGGCGCTACTCAAGGTGATGATGTCGTTTGGTCCCAGCATCTTTAGCTTGAGGTAGGTGTAGTTGGAGATTGCCATGAATCTTGCATAGCATGGCCACCCCAAGATGGCGTGGTAGGATCTTGGAAAGTCCACCACTTCGAAGGTGAGGACCTCCGAGCAGAAGTTGGCCCGGCTACCGAGCGTGATGGGTAGATCTATCTATCCAAGCGGGTATGCCTACACTCTAGGGATTACCCCATGGAAGGGGGAGCCTGCTAGGCGTAGCTCTGATCGAGGGATGCGCATGGCATCGAGGGTGTCGATGTACAGGATGTTGAGGCCGCTGCCCCCGTCCATCAGTACCTTGGTGAGGCGCTTCTTGCGGATGATGGGGTTGACGATGAGCGGGTAGCATCCCGGTCTTGTGACGTAGGAGGGATGGTCCCTCTGATCAAAGGTGATCGGGGATTCCGACCAGCTAAGGAAGGAGGGGACGGCCGTCTCGGTGGCGCATGCCTCCCTATAGTGTACCTTATGCTGGCGTTTAGTCCAGATGGCATCGAACCCGCCGAAGATCATGATGCACTCTTTAAATTCGGGGAAACCGTCTCTGTCTTTGCCTGCCACGCCTCCCTTCTTGGCTGTCGGCTCCTTACCGTCTCGCTCCTTTGACCCGCCGGCCTATCAGAGGAAATGTTTGAGGAGCTCGCGCTCCTTGTAGAGGTGTTTGACGGGGTAGGCGTGGTTGGGGCATGGACCATCCATGAGTTTGTTCAAGTGGTTAGGCAGTCCCTGTTGGGGCTACCTAGGTGTGCGATCAGCCACGGCGACCAATGTGGTATTGTTCGACCGGTGCCGATCCTTCTTGTTCTTCTTGCCCCTCTGAGTGGAGGGGCCTTCGTCTGGATCCGCGCGCATGGGCTTGCCTTTGTCCTAGCCTTCGCTGTAGACCTCTTTGACTGCCTCCTCGCTAGAGGCGTGGTTGGTGGCAACGTCGAGCAGATCACGGGTGGTATGGGGTTTTAGGCAGCCAAGCTTGTGGATCAGGGACTCACAGTTTGTCCCGAAGAGGAATGCGCTGATGATGTCTGTGTCGACGACATCAGGGAGGGAATTGCATCATTGAGAAAACATGTAGATGTAATCCCATAGGGACTCGTTGGGCTCCTACTGACAGCTCTTGAGGTCCTAGGAGTTTCTCGGGCGGACGTACGTCCCCTGGAAATTCCCGACGAAGACCCTCTTGAGGTCTGCCCAGTCACGGATGTTGTCGTGTGGAAGGAATTCAAGCCATGCCCGAACATGTTTCCCCACACAAATGGGACGATATTGGATGATGAAATAGTCATCATCCACTCTTTTGGCTTGATAGGCGAGCCAGAAGTCTTCGAGCCAAATGCCTGGGTTTGTCTCCCCAGTGTATTTGGTGATGTTGGAGGGAGGCCAGAAACACTGCGAGAGCGGTGCTCTCCGAATACGTTGGCTGAAGGCGCATGGCCCTGGGCCCTCAAGGCTAGGGTTCCGGTCGTCCGGGCGGTGACCGTGCCTGGGGCGCGTTTCACCGCTTCCCTCGATGGTTTGGCTAGGATTCGTGTCACCTACTACCGTACGGCGGACATCGTTATCGTGTCAGGCCTGATGCCGGTCGCTGATGACGCTACGAGCGTCCTGGTGCGGATCGGGCCGCTTGTGTACCAGCGATCGGTGTGGAGCAGGCGCCCAGTCGGACCATGGCGCAGCTGCTGCACCCCGAGCCGAGCCTGTCGGCTGCATCGGCGAGCGAGCCGGTGGGGAGAGAGGGCGTGGGTTGGAGTCACAACGCGGAGCTTTTCGCTTGTTGGACAGCGGCGGCCTCTACTAGAACCCAGAGGTTCGAGTAGACTTCCTACTCCTAGGGGTCGACGGGCTCGGGAACACCGCACAAAATCATTGCTGCAGCAGTGATATTCTGGCCGGCCCGGGTGAATTGTGGGACATCACTCCCCTCATTTACGATGTCGTGCTGGACCTGATGAGCGTGACCCCAGGCGCTACTCGTCGGGCCATGCGCATGGGGCGCAACGTGCCGCACCGACTATGCCAGCGTAGACGACGACTGGTTCTGCCGCCGTTGTCGTAATTCCTCGATGTCCGCTTACGCAGACGCGAGGGCCTCTACACGCGGGTCCAGAGAGGTGTGAGTTTGCATAGACTCCACAACCACTAGCGGCTATCCTAGACCGTCCGCCATAGCGCACTCCCGGGACGGATGGTGGCGGGGCACCACGTCACCGATGTTGGAACCGTCACTCTCGCCCTCGTTATCCAGGAGTTCGTGGGAAACGATAGGAGCGAAGCCTGCCATTCCTACGAATTCAGACATGAGTGGGGATGGTGCCAGCGCCCTTCGGAGCCCCTGAGCGTAAGCATCCGTGGAGGACGTGAGGCCATAGGGGAACCATTTGTACGGTGTTTGTGGTGTAGGCGGTGCAGTCCCTCCGGGTGATTGGTGGGAGATAGTAAATAAAGGGCGAATAGAAGTATGCATATTACTTATAGTGGGGTTTGAGCAAAGAGTTTGCTTGGAATGAAGCGCAGATGCCACATCGTTGAAGTCGCGTGTCCCGGAGTCGATGGAGGATGTCTCTCCAACGGGTGCCAGGTCATGAGTCTCCTCATGGAGGTAGAGTACGCCAAGCCGGTCGGCGACGAAGTCTAAGCTTTCAAAGAGGAAGGCCTGGGATGGCTCGAAAATGGGTGGAACCTGCATCCCGACAGGCGAGAGTGCGGGAAACTCCAATGAGCCGAAGCGAATCGTATCGCCCGAGCCCGCCACGGCGGGGGTGGTGGAAGAATGGGCCATCCAATGACAAAAAAGTGTTGAACATACAACATCTTCTCCATGGATGACGCCAACTGTCGGTACAGAAAGTGACCAACTAGTGAATATTTATAGTTTTGTTGTACGTTGTGATCGGAGGTGGCCTAGCATTCAATGACACAGGATTTATACTAGTTCAGGCAACATGCCCTATATCCAGTTTGGGTCGGTCGGTGACTTTATTCCTGAGCCCAGGTGCTCGAAGTCTGCAGTGGGGTTATAAACAAGAAGGAGAAAGACGGGGGGGGGGGGGGTTACCAGAGGCCCGGTCAGCTCCGGTCGGAAGGGCCGAGAGCGACGGAAACTCTGCTATGAGCTAAGTGTTCAAGCGTATGCTTGAGGTCCGAACCTAGCGGTTCTGTGGTTGTGAGCTATTGAACTATTGAATCTAAAGGAACTGAGCTTGAGTGAATCGGTCCTCCCGTTGGAGGGAGTGCATCCCCTTTTATAGATGAAGGGGATGGCTTTTACAGGTGAGAGGGAGAGGGTACGGATGCTTTTAAGCCTTGTTGCCCACGCTAATGAGAATTGGATAATGGTAGGCGCCCACAACACAGTTGATGTCACTGTAGAATATCAGGTGCATATTGGAGGTTGCGTTGTCTTCTTCAGGAAGGGTTGACGTCGGTACCTGCAAAATACTGCTGGAGGCCTAGAGGTATGTGAGGAGTCTCACCACATTTACGGGGTATGGTGAATCCTGGCGCCTACAACACTATTGATGCCCAGAGGCATGTGAGGGGCTTTTCGCAGTACGGGAGTCCAACGGCGCCTACAATACTGTAGGGAGAAATATCGGCGCCTACAATACTATTTGTGTCAGGGTGGTTGTGGAACACTGTTCCCGCAGATGTACAAGGTATGATCCCTGTACCGTGGTTTGGCTCGTGTGCTGCTTTCTTCGTTCGTCCCTGGTCCCTTCCGATCGGGCGTCCCTGGTCGGATGGCCCCAGTCGGCTTAGGTTGCGCCGGTCGGAGAAGAGCGGCGAGCAGGGTTCTTACGTACCCCGGTCGGAGAGACGCGGGGTCGGAGTCGGAAGTAGGGCTCGGGGCAGGCCTTCCGATCGGAGAGGCCGTCCGGAGGCGGTTGGAGCCCGAATCGAGCGCTCCGGTCGGATAGGTGGGTCGAAGTAACTGACGAGCGGGGGTTGCTCTTCTTGGGCCAGGCCTTCCGGTCGGTTGCTGGACCGCCCCTTTGCCCTATTGTTTTTACTCTCGGGTCGAGCCTTGGCATGGAAGCCGGTCCCTGAGGGACCCCGGGTTTATGAACCCGACAGAGGGTGTCAAGTTTCAACTTGTTGGCCATCCAATTTTAAGATCTAGCATTGTAATTTCAGTGTAAACTAACTATAGCCAGATTTTAAACACTTGAATTTAATCACAAGATAGGTGGGAGAGGTCAGAGGTGTACAACGAGCCAACTGATTTTTTTGGAATTCATTGAAATATATATACTTCTTGTTATTATTGACTTTTTGTGTTGTTTAAGATCTAACTTTAAACCGAGTTTAACACGCCAATAAAGAAATTCAGGTTCATTCCAAGTCAGCCAATTTGGACTTTGAAAAAAGTGCAATAGGAACAATTTTGAAACGAGATCGAACCTATCCTTTTGTCCAGTCTCTTGTGACCTTTTCCATGTGTGGATCCATATTATCCACTGTGGGTGCGGTCATATCGCCTAAACAAAAAAAATCAAAGACGAACCTTAAAAATTCTTTCCACTATTATATAGTAGCTAGATAGTAATAAAATATGGCTTTCTCCTTATTTTGCTCTAGCTAGGGATCAAAACGGTACGGATATTTTTTGACCGTATTCGAGACCGAATCTGTTTAGAGGGATTCAGATCTGTCCGTATCCAAGTCCATATATTCGACATCCAATACCGTATCCGTATTCGAATACTCAAATCACATATTTATAATGTTGACATCCAATCGTATCCTATGCTGACACTATCCGACCTAGACCCAAGTCGTGGCCCAAATGTTAGGCCCCTACCCCCACAAATGTTAGGCCCAACGACAAGACAAGGGCATGGTAGCCAGGGAGCGGGCTTAAGGATGGTAATGGGTAAATCCTCATCGGGTGTGGCCACCCCAGACCCATCCCCGCCATAAAAATTTGGTACCGCCAGAATACCCATACCCGCCATGGGTGGAGAATTTTCCCCAGACCCATACCCGGCCGAGTAAATCATACCCGGCAGGTCACCCGTACCCGCCAATAATTTATTCACGCACATGAAAATCAATAATTCAACAGCAACCACCACTAACCAGAGCACATAAAATTAGACAAATAATAGCATATCACCGTTCTTGCTTGAGTTGCTCCATCGCCGGCATGGCGTGGCGAGTTCCTGACGCTTCGATGCGATGCGAATACACGAGACGCCGAGACGAGGTCACGAGGGGCGGGCAGGCGGCGTAGTTTTTTTTCGACGGTGGCGGCGTTTTTTTTTTGCGAGTGGTGATTGCGGTGCCAGGCTGCCAGCGCTGAGATGAGGTAACGACGCGTTTTACTCACGCGCCTATTTTTTCGGCGGCGGGAGGCCAGGTGTCGAGCCTCCCTCGAGCAGTCGAGGGCTCCAGCGGCCAAGTCGTCAGGCGGGACCGGTGGGTGAACCTAAGATTTTACATGGACTAGTGGGCTTATTTAGTTTTGGGCCGGGTATTTTTCACCCATGAGTAAACGGGTACAGAGATTGCTAGAACATACCCATACCTACGTACCCAATAGGTGAAAAATTTGGTCCATTTACGTACCCATGAGTAGTGTGTTTAGTCCGTATTTAGGCTGGCCAGTCCCGATGACCGACCTCCCGTTCCCGTCCTCCGCCGGTCCCCCACGCCAGCCGCCACAATCACCGATCCGCGCCACCACCAGCCGCCGGAGCGGCGGAGCCGGCTTCCTCCATCCTCCCTTGTTCTGCCGTCGTCCGTCGACCGTGCGCCCCTTGCCCCCCTTCCGGGAAGCGGCGGCGTATCCGTGCACGACGGCAAGAGGCAGGCCACGGCCACCGGTCGCAGGCGCAGGCACAGGCGAAGGCGAGTGGGGACGGGGCCAGTCACGGGCACGTGACCGGCGGCTCGGCCGATCGGCGGGGCGTGGGGTAACCGGCAGGGTGGCAGGCGCGGGGGCACAACCAATCCCCAAATGGCGTTGCTCCCTTTGCCGCTCTGCGCGTGCAGGCCCCTGCTCCGGCGCCGGCTGCCTGCGGCGAGGCCGCCCGCCTCCGCGTCCAGGGGCCAAGCAAGGTATGAATCAGTAATGGTTGGGCATTGTTTCATTTCTTGCTAGCTGTTGGTGTCACTGGCTCACTGCCATTAGTATTTTTTGGGGCTGGGGATTAATTGGTAGAACTACCATACTTAATTTGGCATGCTAAACTGTATACTGTGTCAAAATCTTGCATTGAGGTGAACATAACTCACTTTTCAAGTGCATACGACTCTGTAGCTAGTTAACATTGGGTACATATGACCTTATTGCAATGTACTCCATCTGTCCCAAAATTAGTGCACATCTCGCACTTCGAGAAGTCAAACATGAAAATAGCTCCTATTTTCTAAAAACTCGCCTCTGTTAATGGATTTTTGGAGGTGGTGTTGTCTCCCAAAATGAGATGTACGCCTCTGAAAATCGGTGCCTATTTTTAGAGATTGGCTTACTTTTTATCCGCCTCTGTTAATCAAACACACTGTCCCCCAAAATCATTTTTTTAGTAGTGAGTGACGATGATTAATAAGGTGAATATGAATTTTGATGGTATAAAGCAATACATACACATTGAGTTTTTCATACTAGCTCTGCCTGGTTTGTGGCTTCTCATGGAACTCCTGTATATTATATATTACTATCAAATCACAAGGATCGATCACCTTCATTTAGTAGACTAGGTTTCTTTCAGTTTCCTTTTAATTACCAGCAGAAGACTACCAGGGCTAACGCGTGTCGTGCATTTCTGCTAATTGTGCAGTATAGCATAGGTTGCTTGTCTGAATGCTATGGTGAACCGAGAAACATGAGTTCATGCTCCCCTGGGTCTGGCTGCTGTGAGGCAGATGTCCCAGCTAATATGGGGTATTGCAAATCTTACTTCAATCCAGACTACAACGACACCACTGCCTGCGGCTATACTGTAGTGATGGAAGCGAAGGCGTTTAGCAATAGCACAACATATAGGTCGTCCTCATCGTTCTGGTATGCAAACAACGGCACAGTTCCAGTTGTAATGGACTGGAGGATTACATTCGACACATGCGAGCGTGCACAGTTGAACGACCCCAGTTCATATGCATGTGTTAGCGACAATAGTGAATGTGTCAATACCACCAACGGGCCAGGCTACCGTTGCAAGTGCCTGGACGGGTATCAAGGCAATCCCTACGTCAGAGAAGGAGGATGCACAGGTTCATTTTCTGTGCTCTCTCTTGAGAAATTAGCATGAAAATTCGATGCGACGATTCTAAGCGGTGGTCTATATATATATATGAAGTATTGTTATTCCCTTTCAGATATCGACGAATGCCAGAGTAATACTACGAATAATTGCGCGGCAAGAGGTGCGAAGACTTGCATAAATATACAGGGAGGCTATACATGTTTATGTCCACCGGGAAAAACAATGATGAATGACAGGTGCATAGCAAATCAGAAGTCCTCTTCTTGGGACCAGTCATAGGTAGGTTCCCCTACTCCCCTGCCCTGCAGCAAGGCACTCCCTTCCTGTTTGAGCTGTGCTCCAAACTGTCCAAGCATGCCCTTAACAATTTGTTTGTTATACTATTTCCTACAAACAGTTGTGATTTTCATAGCCGCTGTCTATATATTCTTCTTCTTTAATTTTATAACAAAAAACATACTAATCTATTAGTGTGGTGAATCTTGCATGCAGGTTCAAAGTGGTCCTAGTCGTTACCATAACATGTGCATACTTGATCCTACAAAGGAGAAAGCTGCAGCACATCAAACAGAGATACTTCCAACAGCACGGAGGTATGATGTTGTTTGAGGAGATTAAATCACAACAAGGTAGTAGTATTGCTTTCAAAATATTCTCTGAAGCAGAATTGCAAGAAGCCACCGACAAGTTCTATGAGAAACGAGTGCTGGGTCAGGGAGGACATGGAACTGTGTACAAGGGGCGGCTTCTCAAAGGCAATGTGGAAGTGGCTGTAAAAAGATGTATGTCCATTGACGAGCAGCACAAGAAAGAATTCGGCAAGGAAATGCTAATCCTCTCTCAAATCAACCACAGAAACATCGTTAAGCTACTCGGCTGCTGCCTCGAAGTGCAGGTCCCCATGCTGGTATATGAGTTCGTCCCGAATGGCACATTGTTCCAACTCATACATGGGAACCATGGCAGGCAGATTTCCTTGGCAACTCGCATACAGATCGCCCATCAGTCTGCTGAGGCGCTTGCCTACCTGCACTCATGGGCATCCCCACCAATCCTCCATGGAGATGTCAAGTCTTCCAACATCCTCATCGATTGTGATTACACCGCAAAAGTATCAGACTTCGGTGCTTCCATCCTGGCACCAACTGATGAATCGCAGTTTGTCACACTTGTTCAAGGAACTTGTGGGTACCTTGACCTGGAGTACATGCAGACTTGCCATTTGACAGACAAGAGTGATTTGTATAGCTTTGGGGTTGTTCTCCTTGAGCTGCTCACACGCAAGAAGCCCTTTAACCTTGATGCACCTGAAGATGAGAAGAGCCTAGCATTGAGGTTTATTTCTGTGACAAAGGAGGGCAGGCTGGAGGAGATACTGGATGATCAACTCAAGAATGATGAAAACATGGAGTTTCTAGAAGAGATTGTCGAGTTAGCAAAGCAGTGCTTGGAGATATCTGGTGCCAATAGGCCGTCGATAAGGGAAGTCTCTGAAAGGCTTGATAGGTTGAGAAAGGTGATGCAACATCCATGGGAACAGCAGCAGAACCCTGAGGAGATGGAGTTGTTGCTTGGAGAGTCATCCTTGGCAAGCTCCGAGATTGTCAACACTGGAATTTTAAGCATCGAGAAGAAGGCTGCCAGGAATCTAGAATCAGGACGTTAATCACCAGGAATTACAAAAGGAAGGTGAGATTATTTTATTGATTACCTGCGCCTATAGCCTATGGTAAGCTAATGTCAAAGTTGGGTCACACTGATCCAGGGTCACTTTAGGCTATTTTTGTAATGTTAGAGATGTGTATTTTAATTTTAAAAACATAATAGAACAGTGGCTATTATTACCAATGGCGATTACAATAGTGTAAATTGATGGTTGAATGTCTCTAATTTTCTTTTTTTAAAAGAATCTATGTTTATATTTTCCTAGTGCGTCTTGTGGGAACAAATTAGTAACCATAAGATGGTATGATACCTATGTATGCTTTGCTTTAACCAATTAGATAGTATGATACCTATGTATGGTATTGATACCTATGTATGCACCTGGATTCCCCTGACTAACAGTGTGACTACAGCTTCCCAGTTGTATGTCTCAGGAACAGCAGGCATCCATATGGATGGCAGCAGAACATACAGGTGATTGACCAGTCAGTGATGCATTGAAGCTACCATAGACAGACTGATAGCTTCTCCTGAAAACTGCATGTAATTGGACAGGAGCCGGGAAAAGGGACGAAATTAGATTACAATCAATGCCACAACCTGTGAATGTGATGGAACTCTCATGGAAGGCCATACCAAAGCATGGATCGTTGTTGGACCAGAACTTACATGAGTTCTATTGACATTGCTGTCAGCCTGTCACAGCTCAAAACATGCATCTTCAGACGAAGACCAGCACTTTCGTGTCTGAATATCTGATCTGATTGAGGCCCACATGTTTGATTGCTGTGACTGCAACCAGCTTGCTGGAACACGGGCAGAACGCAATCGCGTATGGAGTCCGGAGGATCTGAGAATTGAGATGGCCCGTGGCCAGGCTATGCCAGGTCGTATCGTATCGACAGTTCTACCAAGCTTGTCCTGTTGGATTTCGGGCCTGTTTGGATGGCGCCCTTGTCTGAGAGAGCTCCTGTCTAGGCACATTGATCTAGTCCCAGCTGCTAGAAAATGAACGCTTAGGATTGATGCCTGGCAAAGCAAGTCTGCCTGGAAGCTGGAAAAGCAATCCTAAAGGGTCCATGCATGGTCATGGAAGCTGCAGTTCAATCATTCCCTTGACAAGAAATAAGGGCAGGCAGGCAGGTGTAGTAAGGCACAAAGGAAGTTATTTCATAGCAAGAATGGATCATGGATGTAATCCATAGCTTCTACAAATAGGGTACTTGCACTTTCTATTTGTCCTAACCAAAAAACTGACGTGAAATGCAGTCCAGCATATCGTGGTGATCCATTCCAATGCATCGCCATGGCTAAGACAAATTTAACTAAGGTGTTCTGCAGAATTTAGCAATCATGAGTGAAGGATTTGATTTGTTCTCTGAAACCAATGTTCGACTCACACATGCATGTAGCAACAAGTTTTCCGCTTGGCTGAATAGTGATCAAAAGTTTGGTTTCTTCTTCCTGGCTCTTCCTATCGTGTTCATTCAGTTATCTGCCCAGAAAAAGATAGAACTAGAAAAGATAAATAATGCCTAAATTGACCTACTATCGTTCCCTCATCTTTAACACATTATCTTCCTAAAGACACTCTTGTTTATGTTTTTCAACAGAGAAGATTTACTCTCGATTGAACAAGAACTCTGGAATAATTTCCTTGCCAGGTTGATCAAAGTCAAATAGCCAAGCCCGAATCAGCTGTCGAGCATCGCAGGAGACAAATAGTGTGTGCTAACCGGTAACAAATGCGCCAGTATAATCTCATTGATATCCAATACGAGTTTGCTACCATGAACCATAACATGAATACATAAAAAAAAGGAAAATATCAGGAAACTAATTGCATCACGCTGAAGTTCTGCCTTCTGCCAGCAGGAACTACTCTGCTGTGTAGTTTTATCAAAGGGTTACCGAAGAAAAAAGTGGGTTACCAAGGACAACAGTGTCTGCATCTGCATCTTCGAGCTTATAGTTTATACCTTACATCTAGTTTGTCCCATATCAAACGCTGTGTATACAACAGTCCCTCCCAGCACCCGAAAATCGTGAGAACATTCAGCAACTTCTGTTTCGTCGTTCTAGTTTTATTGCTTCATAAGAATCCATAACCTCTTTGAATTTTGCCTCAGCAACCTCTGCCATAGTCAAAAGAGGAAGCTTCTGAGCACATGTATACACAATGAGCATATTAGCCTTACATAAGGGACAGGAGAGACAAGGAAACTGTATTTACCTTTATTACTTTGGTTTTGGTCTGGATGATACTCCATTGCTTTTCTCCTGAAAGCATTCTGTAATGAAATTATAAGCAAGTGAGCAAGATGTACAGATAATTGCCTGAAAAATTTGGCCATCTGACATGAACGAAAATAACAAAGAATACATACAAGCCTAATTTGCAGGTCACTAATGAACACTGAAATTTAAAGACTTGGGCACAACAGGGGATGATTGAAAACTTGCAGGAGAATGTCTCTTTGTGCAACCATACCTTGCTTACATGACTTATCTACCCTTGGTATAGACTACAGAGTAAATATGTGTTTATTCTACCACATCAGAGGACACTTATGGGCAAATGTCAATTTTCATATACAATATATTTAATTAATAGAACATCTCCCCTCCCTCCTTTCGCTCATAGTTACCATTTCAGGATTGTAGAGAGCTCCTTAGAAGTTCAGTACAAAATTTCAAATGCGTAAACTTTAGTTTGCTTTTTATATTTTGAACTGTTCAACATAAAACTTGACTGTAGGTTGTACAGAATTAAACAAAGGACATTGCACTCTTTTCGGTAGAAAAATATTCAGTAGACACAAAATGAACAGGTAGAAGGCACACCTTGATTTCAGCATCTGAAAATGGCTCTGACCTTGACCTGGGGAATGGAGAGGAAAAACTTTGGTTACGGGCAATTATGATGATATCAGATGCTCAACATCACTACAGGCAGTCGGGCATGTTAGCGTCAATTTCAGGGTAACATAAACGCAAAGTGTGTGAAAGACTAAGCAGCTGTTTCTTCTCTCCACAAAGCAGGGTAATATCTTTTCTTTAATCAGGTGCAATCATAAGGTACAATGGTGACAAAATTTGTGTTATATACATTCAAAGGTAAGTGGTGTAACAATGCTTCTTTGCTAATATTGACTGCCACAGATAGAACAGGTGATTAGGGGACCAAGAATGACAGTGGTTCACAACAAACTAGGCCATCGTCACATACAGCTGGCAAATATATAGGAATGTTCATTGACATGAAAGGCTGTTAGTACATACCTGTCAAGGCCCAAAACAGAATAGTGATGTGACATAGTGTAACTCATAGCTTCCCTGGGCGTTGCCCTGAAATTTGTCCTTTGATTCGCATAAAACGTTTCTGCGTTCCAGTACCAGTCATCTCTTTGATGATGCTGATAATAGTTGGGATTATGGCTTTCCCAAGTTCGATAATCCCAACATTTGCATCTCTCCTTTTTAAATACATCTTGCATGCGCCGTATGCGTTCCTACAGAAATCACTACTGTTGGCTCAGGATTAGTTGAAACGAATCAGCATGCAAACAAAAAGAATGAAATGTGACTAACATAGTGACACCAATTTGTGAGATGGTTCTTTATATTGTCATATCAAAGTTTTCATCTGCTTGTTCTCAAGGGGAAAAGAAAAGTTGAGGAAATATTACTTGCTACCATGTATGACCTTGGCTGCTTCATACTAACATTTTCCTAAGTCAATAATCCATACAAATTGATGTTTTTCCGGAACTTCATGTTCATCTCTAAGAAGCAACTCAATAATAACAACACGCCTAAGGGCTGTAGAGTGAATAAGCTAATGGAACCACTTTCGATGTGCAAATGTTTAAATGCATTTGTAATAAATATCTTGTATGCAAACAGGGCACTGACCACTCTTTCCCTTTGATCCTCGGTCCTTTCACACAGGCACGGAGCCAACGGTGGGGCTAGGGGGGCTCCAGCCCCCTCTACCGCTCGCGAGCAAGCGAAACCCCGTAGAGCCGGTGTCTGAAATTTCAACTGTAGATGTACAGGTAGGAGGGGCTGAGATTTGTTGAACCTCTTTTCTTGCTAATTACCGTTGTTTAGCCCCTTTTCCTAGCTTCCTCCCTGCTTTCACACATCCTCTGGTGATACCGTTCCCAGGCTTCACCACGCCGAATTGGTCGACGACGAGGTATGTCTTCCCAGAACACATACGGTTCCGACCTACTAAGCTTCAATGGAGGAAAAAAAGGTTTCACCGATCTGCCCCCAAAACTCACCTTCAAGGCAATGCTGCTCCAGAAAGCAAATGCTAAAATGACACCTTTTTTCGTAAAATTTTTGGAAAAAGTCTACTTAACCCCCCACCTATCATACTTGGTCTACTTCACCCCCTCAACTATGAAACCGTCTGTTTTACCCCCTGAACTATCTAAAACCGTCTGTTTCACCCCCTGGGCGGTTTTTAGTGGCGGTTTTGCTACAGCAACAACGGGCTGCTACAGTAAAGATGGGTTTGCTACAGTTCCTGTGGTTTTGAATTTTCTTTTTTTTATTTATTTTCGGTGAATTTTTGAAAAATCATAGAAAAATCATAAAATGAAAAATCTAATTTTATTGGACTCCACATGAGTAGATCTACATAGTAAATATATAATACGGTATGCTTTAGTACAAATTTTTTACTGTAACCTTAGATTAATTGGAAAATCTAATTTTGTATTCAAATTAATTGGAATAATTCATAGCTGCAGCTTTTATTGTCCAATTATGGTGAAATTTTTATGGTACGCTAATTATTGTATGCTTGAACTATAGTAAAAATTTTGTACTCATTGGACTATGTATAACTTAGTTATATATAAATTCTAATTAATTACAGACAAAATTAGATTTTTTCAATTAATCTAAAGCTACAAAAAAAATTGTACTAAAACATACCGTATTATATATTCACTGTGTAGATCTACTCATGTGGAGTCCAATAAAATTATATTTTTCATTTTATGATTTTTCTATGATTTACTATGATTTTTTAAAAATTCACCGAAAAAAGAAATTTCGAAAGAACATGCACTGTAGCAAACCCGATGTTACTGTAGCAAACCCGCCGCTGAAAAACCGCCCAAGGGGTAAAACAGACGGTTTTAGATAGTTCAGGGGGTAAAACAGACGGTTTCATAGTGGGGGGTGAAGTAGACTAACTATGATAGGTGGAGGATTAAGTAGACTTTTTCCTAAAATTTTTATACCTGTGTGTCGAACCAGCTGACCGTCCGGCGCAGTTGTCCGACCTACAAGTCCGCAAGCAAATGCATCATCGCACTCGCACACGGAAATCCACGAGCAGTAACAGTTGAAAGGGACCATCATTTCAGAAAATTTGTCTCAGCGTCGGGGCGAGGGATCGAGGGAAGGGAGAAGCGAAGCCTCAGGGAGGCCGGGCCGCGGGACCGATGAAAGGGAGAAGCGGGACACGGAGAGCAGAGCAGCAGGCTTACGGCGGCGGTGGTGGCGGTGGTGGCGGTGGCGCCGACGAGGGTGAAGAGGATGATGGCGGAGGGGAAGGCGCCCGAGTCCTCCTCCACCGCGGCCGTCCCGGATGGCCACAGGCTCGGCTGGCGCTTGCCTTCGCGGCGGCCGGCCATGGCTCGCGGAGCAGGTGGCTGGCTGTCCGAATTGGGGATCTGGAGTCGCGTGACGCCGGCGAGGGGACCCGCGTGCCGGATCGGAGAGACGAGAGAGTGAAGGGGCTGAGGCTGCAAGTGGGCCCTTGTCTTTTCCTGGAGTTGGGTGGGCTAGTAGAAGGAACGGACCGATGGGCTGACGCTTGTGCATGGCCCAACTTTGATTGCTGTTACCAGGCCGCGCCGGCCTTCGTTGCGGAAAAACGAGGAGGGGTCAAGCCCAGTGCCGTTGCGGAAAAAGTCCATTTTACATCCCTGAACTATTCTAGGTCTAGTTTTTCTTCCTGAACTCTAAAATCAGGTAAACCACCTTCCTTAACTTTTAAAACAGTTCATTTTACCTCCCTGATCCGGTTATAGCTGGTTTTCAAAGATGGTTTTGTCTTTTTCTTTTTTATTTATTTATGTTGAATTTTTGAAAAATCATAGTAAATCATAGAAAAATCATAAAATGAAAAGTAAATTTTTCTTGGACTCCACATGAGTAGATCTACACAATGAATATATAATATAGTATGTTTTAGTACAAAGTTTTTGATGTAGCTTTAGATCTATGTTTTTCTGTAATTAATTCAAAGCTGCAGTTTCTATAGTCCAACTGTGGTGAAATTTTATGGTGGGCTAATTATTATATGACTGAACTGTAGTAAAAATTTCATGCACATTGTATCACGTATAACTGAGTTATAAATTTATTTATTTTTATGCTTGTTTAATAGTTTTAAAATAGTTAAAAGTGTGTCAAAATAGAAATGAGTACGAAATTTTTACTACAATTTAATCATACAACAATTAGACCACCATAAAAATTTAACCACAATTGGAGTATATAACTGCAGCTATGAATTAATTACAGAAACGCATAGTTCTAAAGCTACAACAAAAACTTTGTATTAAACCATATCATATTATATGTTTACTGTGTAGATTTACTTATTTGGAGTCCAACAAAATTATATTTTCTATTTTATGATTTTCTATGATTTTTCAAATATTGAGCCGAAATAAATAAAAAAGAAAAAGACAAAACCGCCTTTGAAAACCACCTGTAACTGGGTCATGGAGGTAAAATGAATGGTTTTAAAAATTGAGGGATATGATTTACCCTGTTTTCGAGTTTAGAGAGGAAAACTAAACTTCGAGGATAGTTCAAGGAGGTAAAATAGACTTTTTCCTATCCCAATAGCTAACTCGAGGCTCAGTCCACCATGGTTAGTAAGCAATGAGAGCAGGCGTAACATTTACGTGGTCTTGATCTTCTAAAAAAATACATGGTCTTGAAGAAAGGATTATCTTTTTTAATTAAAATATAAAAGAAAAGATGAGCTCTTGAGTGTTGTCTGAGTGTTTTACATCCCTTTTAAAATATATGTTGTCTTAGTTTTCTATTAAGTCAAAGTTTTATTACCTTGATCATGTTTATAGTATGACCATTTGTTGTCGCGAATGTTGATACAACTTTTTACGAACTTGGTTGTGAGACCCAGCCCAAATGGGCTAGTTGGGCCAGGCCAGATGCGAGTACTGTAGCATCACGGGAAAAACATTGTAGCACCAGAATTAGTACCACCTCGAAAGCTAAAGCAGAGCCGAACCAGCTTAAAAGCCTGGACCTCAGAGACTGTTAACTCCAGATTAATTTTTTTGCGTGAAGCGAGAACGAAAGCGTAAGCAAGTTAATTAGCAGGTGTGGTAGGGGCGTTACATTGGTCCAGCTAAAAAGTGTTTAACCCAGGAAACTAG
Organism: Miscanthus floridulus; assembly: GCF_019320115.1. Taxonomy (NCBI): domain Eukaryota; kingdom Viridiplantae; phylum Streptophyta; class Magnoliopsida; order Poales; family Poaceae; genus Miscanthus; species Miscanthus floridulus. Next base: position 4,454,834 of record NC_089582.1, read on the forward strand.
AAGTACTTGTGAGATGGATGGATCAATAGTTATAGCTTAAAACTAGTTCTGAGATTTATCCTTTCGGGTTAAAAATAATATTGTCGCATTTAACTCTAAATGGTCTTTAATGTACATCATTGATCACTAATATCTTGTAAAATATATTCTTAATAATTTATTAGATCTTGCAAATATTTTTCAATACTATATATTACATGTTTTTAAACTAAATAATTTAATAATATAGCCATTGATGTCTATAATTTTTAATGTTTGATGACCGAATTTTACTTATGATAAGTTTAGCTTAAAGTAGAAGAAGTTTTAATGTTTGACCAAACTAAATAATATTCTTTATCAGTTGGATGGATTAGTAGTTATAGCTTAAAATATAACAAGTTTGAGATATATTCTTTCTGGTTAAAAAAATACTTTTGTGACATTTAACCCTACATGGTCTTTAATGGATATTTTGATCACTAATATCTTGTAGAATATATTCTTAATAATTTATTGGATCTTGCAAATATGTTTTAATACTATAGATATGTATATGATATGTCTTCAAACTAAATAATTTAATAATATTTATTGATGTCCGTAGTTTTTAATGCTTGAACAAATTTTACTCATGACAAGTCGCCAAGCTGGCCTCCAATCCATGGCTACTACCACTATAAAAATACCTCACTACTGGAAACTTAAAATTCCCTGTCGGTTCAAGACAAACCGACAGGAAAATTGAATATTTCTGTCGGTTACCTACTAACCGACAAAAAATAATGAAACCGACAGAATAAATATAATTTTACTGTCGGTTTTCCAGCTACCGACGGAAAAATATATAGTTTTTCTGTGTGTTTTGGTGACACCGACGGAAAAATTCATTTTGACGAGCGCTGGAGAACGAAACGCGCAGCCAACTTGGGCCTAGGCTGCGTTGGCCTTTCAGCCGGCCCAACAGCGGGCGGGTTATGCCGCGGCATATAAAAGCGGCGCCCCAAACCCTAGCGCCACACTCTGTCTCTCTTCCTCTCCCACCCGTTCGCCGCCTCCTGCACTTTGTGAGACCGCGACGGCGGGAGATCCGGTTCTCGGCTCGCTTGCCCCACGACGGCGCGACCCCCAAGCGGCGGCGCCTCCTCCGGTCACCAAGCTACGGCGCCTCCTCCAGCCACCAAGCAGCGGCACCCTCCCCGTTGGCCCCCAAGTGGTGGCGCGCAAGGCTAGGGCGGCGGCGGCGGTGGATCTGACTCCCTCGCGCGGCCCCAAGCAGCGGCGTCCCCGGTACGAGCGGCATCCCTGGTATAAGCGGCGACGATCCTACTACCTCGTGTCCCCAAGCAGCAGCGGCGCCCCGCCCCCGGATCTGACTCCGACGACGGCAGATCGGGCACCCTCACCTCGTCTCCACCTCGTTTTGGGGCTACGGCGGCGGATCCGGCTACCTCGCGTGCTCTCCATGTTCCTGGTCAAGCCAACACTAGCTCCACGCTCGAGGAATGCTGTGGTGCCATGCGTCCAGCAGCTCCCCGCCAGTTGTCCGGCGTTGGCTTTTCATGCTGCAGGTTCTAAATCTCGTCTCTCCCAATCTCATATCTCCAATTTTTTGTATGCATATATCCACACATAAACCAGCCAAAAACCTCCCAATTTTTGTAGTATTATGAAATATATATTTGTATATCTCCACACAGAAACCAGCCAGAAACGAGATCCTTCTCCACTCTAAACTAAAAATCAATCTAGCTGATAGATTAATGCAATGCAAACACAGTTGTAGCATGAATGTATGTGTTGTCATTTATTCTCATAATTTATTGGCCTGATGAGTTACTGAGTCCTGATTGTGTATTCAACATAATACTATGTGTGGCTATTAAAGTTGTTTTTCTTTCTCCAGCCTATGCATAATTTTGTGTTCTGTAGGGAGAAGTAAGGAACTGAAAAACTTGAATTATACTGAGTGGTGTAAAGGTGCACTTGATAATACTGTCAGCACACTATAGTCTCTCCCATCGGCCTAGTTTTTATACCATAAGCAGCATATGTTTCATGCAATGGGTGTTTTAGATTTTGGTAAATTAGCATTGGTGTTTTCTGTTTGGTCAGTATGAAGGAATTGGAAAGGCCAACCTTTGACATGCTATCTTTGACATATCATACATTTGCATTACAAGTAAGAGACAACCAAAATGAGCTTTCTGAGGCATGTATTTGTTCTATGCAGTGGATCTTCACTATATACTGAAGCAGGGCAAATAAGAGCAGCAACAAAAAATTCTACATATGGGCCTAAATTTGTCCAAGCCGCTATCTGTTGATAAAAAAAGTAAGTTAACTGGACAACCAGACTCTTTCTTTAATTTATCTAGCAATGTCTTTGCATAGTCCGAAGCATTTCAATCAAACCTATATTACCTAGTTAAGAATACTCATCTGTAATTTGTTTCAGATTGAGAAATAGAAAACTTTAGAGAGTTAATTAAGTTCCTTTTTTCTATCTCTATGGAGACAAGTGAATAAGCTTGGACCAAATTGGATATCGAAATCTCTTTCAATCCTTAATGAGTCGGTCTCATATGTGCTGTAAAATAGAGGAACTGCCCCACTATTGGTGTAGGACCCACGGGATACCCCGCAAGGAAGGGAAAAGAACTAGCCTAACTAGGATTCTTTCCCTGTAATCTTAGTAGTAGTATTATTCTGTAATCCTACTATGAACTCTCATTGTAAACCGACTAGGACTCTGGCCTCCTGACTATATAAAGGAGGGCAGGACTCCTTAGATCGGGGGTTCAGCGAACAATTGTACGCAACACAACACTTTACAATCAATCCAACACAAAGGCTAACGCCGACTGGACGTAGGGCTATTACTCGATCAAAGATCGGGGGTCCGAACCAGGATAAATCGACTGTCTCTTGCGTTAACCGTCAAGTTCCGCATACGCTGAAGCCCGAACATACTGCCTCGAGGACCTCCGTGGTAGGCTATTGATGGTCAAACATCGACAGCTGGCGCGCCAGGTAGGGGCTTTCGGCAACTTTGCATCTGAGAGCTCGACGGACCTCGACAACATGATCTTCTCGACGGGATCAACCTTCATCTTTGGTTCATGGATCTACGAGGCAGGCGACGACGGCAAGCTCCAAGGCCGTCTCCTCGAAGATTCAGATCATCATCAGGACTTTTTGATTTCGACGATAACGACAGATCAGCTTGCTGGAAGATTCACGCAGCTCGTAATGTCCAATCCAACTCAGATTCTGCGATTTCATGCATCCGATTCAAACTCAAGTTCCGCTTTCGAGATGAAGTCTTATCCGAGTTCTTTCGGAAAACCGAGTTCTTTTCTGACAAAGCTCCGGAACATGATGTCAACCTATCAAGAATACTACTCGAAGAACACTCAGAGTAGTTCAAAGAAGTCGGGTCCTTTTCCGTTCAGACTACACAACATGGCAACATCTTATCAGACATGGCTCGAAGGATCCACCTATCTCGTGCTTAAAATGCCGCTGAAGGGAGCCCAGGAAGGTCTCGTTTTAACTATAACATCTCAAGACTGCATCGTTCACTGGCCAGGTACCGTTCCTGAGGATGACAGCACTCAACTAGTCGATGATACGACAACAACAACTCTACCCTACCAAGAAGGAGACTCAATCTGTGACCTTGAAACCTCTACTGAAGTTATCAACAGCTCTAGCAGTACGGAAATCAACAACGATGATAGAATAACTCACGCTAGAGAAGTATTCATGATTCGCCGTCCTCGATCACCATTGATCCCCCCTAGAAGTACCCGATGTTAGGTCTTTAGATGAATCCGAATCCAACATATCACCATTTATCCAGGGGCACGATGGTGAGACTGAGAGTCAGAGGCAAGCGAGAGAAAGAAAGAACAAATTGAAACAAGGACGTCAACGCCATGCTAAGCAGCGAAAGGACACTTGGATCAAATATGAGTCAGATCTAACCGAGTACAACAGAAGAAAATCAGAGTGAGAGGTCGAAGAAGGACGAGCAACGAATACACCCTACGATAAGATCTGAGAAGCACTAGAAGAACTCAGGGCGACTTCACATCCCAATGAAAAACAAGAACAGCTTCGGGACTTCCTCCGATCAACAGTCCTAAGGACGCAAGACGGAAGGCCCCGCTCAAGACTACCAGATAGGTCAACATCACATGAACAGGAAGATCAAAATCAAAGGAAGTCCGCCTTTGAGAGACTTGGACCAAGCGGAAGTCACAACGGAAAAGTAGAAGAAATCATAATAAAAAAGACCAGGTCAAACAAACAAGGAAAGCCAGAAGCAAAGCACCCACAAGGATAGCTACGCAAAACTACTCTCACCAAGACAACAGTTGGCAAGAAGGGGGCGCTGAGTTAGAATACACAGAAGCCAGAACACATGATAGATTCCCCTGTTTTGCAAACAGACTAGCTTCAATACGACTACCTCACAAGTTCAAACTGTCCAACCACTCCAAGTACGATGGCAAGACCGAACCAAAGTAATGGCTCAGGATTTACTCGCAATCGATTGAATTGGCCAGAGGAGACGATGACATCAAGACCTTGTTCTTTCCCATGGCCCTAGAAACCATGCCCCTTCAGTGGCTTGACAAATTAAATCCAGGATCAATCAGAAATTGGGAAGACTTGCAAAGAGCTTTCTGTGAAAATTTCGCGGGAATTATTACACATCCAGTCACCCACGTGGAGTTAAAAGGACTCAAGCAGAAAGGAGGGGAAAGTCTAAGAAATTACTATCGATGATTTGGCAAACTACGAGCTCAAGTACATGACATCACCCAACGAGAAGTAATCGAAGCTTTCTCGCACGGAATCATGGCCAGGTGGCAATTTCAAGACTTCTGCAAAGAAAACCCAAGAAATAATGAAGAATTCAGACAAACAGTGGAAAAGATGATTACTGCAGAGGAAAAAACAAGAGAAAGATTCCTAGATAGAAACAATAGAGACAACCCGGACATGCAAATTCCTCGAAACAGCAGACATTAGGACAGAAAGCATGGTCCAGACAACATAGTAGCAACGACTGACAAATCAAAGAAGTTTTCAAAACCCAAAAGATATGACAACATTGAGAACATACGTTGCCCCTTGCACCCCAATGGAAAACACACCATCGGAAATTGCTACACCTTCAACGAAAGATACACAAGAAAAGATAGTAAGGGGATCAATAAAGAAGACAATCAGAAAAAAGATGAGAACAACCACAAAGACAAGGGATTCCAAAAATCTAGCGGGACGGTAGCAGTGATCTTCGCTGGGGCCCCGGATTCTAGAAGCAAACATCAAGAAAAATTAGCACTACGAACTAACATGGCGGCAGAACTGGCTACTCCAAGATATCTCAATTGGTCACAGTACCCGATCCAATTTTCAAGAGAAGACCAATGGACTAGCGTAGGAAACACTGGCCATTACCCACTGGTTCTAGATCCAACTATTGCCGATATGACTGTCACCAAGGTACTAATCGACAGGGGAGCCGGACTCAACATCATCTTTTCAGAAACACTAAGAAAGATGGGACTACAACTCGCCGGGATGATTACACCAACAAGTACACCTTTTTATGGCATAGTACCCGGCAAGGCAGCCATGCCACTCGGACAAATTACTCTACCAGTTACTTTTGGAACTCCCTCGAACTACCGTACAAAGTTCATCAAGTTTGAGGTTGCAGATTTCGATTCATCATACGATGCAATCCTCGGGCGTCCAGCGCTAGCAAAATTTATGGCAAAACCGCATTATCCGTACCTACTACTTAAGATGCCAGGGCCTAACGGTGCCCTTTCTCTTCGAAGTGATTTGAAGCACGCTTTTGACTGCGACGTTCAGGCAATCCAAATTGCAGCCAAAGCACAAGCCGACAATGGTAGAAAAGAAATAGCCACTATTGCCGTAGAAATAAGCCAAGAAGAACTAGAGATACCGGCTAAAAAGCCCAGCATCATCGCACCGCCAAAAGAAGTCGACATCAAGCAAATCGACCTGGGCATCGGTGATCCCTCCAAAACAGCAACCATCAGTGCCCACCTCTTGGCAAAATAGGAACTCACGCTCACCAACTTTCTTTGGGACAACAGAGATATCTTTGCTTGGATGCCGGCCGACATGCCAGGTGTCCCAAGAGAGTTGGCTGAGCACAGAATTGATATCAATGAAGGCTCAAAGCCTGTAAAGCAACGGCTACGACGATTCTCACCTGACAGGAAGGCAACGATTAAAAAAGAAATCACAAAGCTAATGGCAGTCGGATTCATCAGAGAGATCCTTCATCCAGATTGGCTAGCAAACCCAGTTCTAGTACAGAAAAAGAATACGGATGAGTGGAGCATGCGTGTCGACTACACAGATCTCAACATTGCCCGAAAGATCCATTCGGGCTACCACGCATTGATCAGATAGTTGATTCAACAACAGGATCTACCCTATTATCCTTTCTTGATTGCTATTCCGGATATCATCAGATCACATTAAAAAAATAGGACCAAAGCAAGACATCTTTCATCACTCTGTTCGGCGCCTACTGCTACAAGACCATGTCGTTTGGACTCAAGAATGCTAGAGCCACTTACCAAAGAGCTATCCAAATATACCTTGGTGACCAGATTGGTGAAAACGTAGAAGCATACATGGACGACGTGGTTGTAAAAACATAGAACCCGGATGCACTAATTGAAGAGTTAAAACAAACCTTCAAGAATCTGAAAAGGTGGAGGTGAAAATTGAACCCAAACAAGTGTGTATTCGGAGTTCCTTCAGGACAACTACTCGGATTCTCTGTCAGTCATTGCAGAATCGAAGCAAGTGCCAAGCAAATTCGAGCCATAACAGAGATGGGCCCTCCTCGAAGCGTCAAAGATGTACAAAAACTAACAGGCTGCATGGTGGCTGTAACACCCTAGGTGTTTGGCTTCCACTAATTGCATTTCATTCATAAGCATGTGCATTATCTATATCATCATGTCATTATCATTGAAACATACATATGCAACATTTGAAATTGTATGTGTGTCGTACTTGAGTGCTTATGAATGATAGTAGTGCAACTTGAGAATGCAACATGAAATTCTTATACTTGGAAACATGGCAACATGGTAGAAAGATGACAAGTGTAGAATAACAACCAAGCCATGAAACATATGAAACATTTCATTGCAACATATGATTGAATTGTTTGTTTTAATTGTTTTATTTCATGTGATCATTAGAAGTGATATAACAACTTTGTAAAATGGTTGATCATGGTCTAATACACCTTAACTACATTTAGTTTACTTGTTGGAACATTGTTCATGTAGGTCAAAATGACAGAATTGCCCTTGAATGGAGGTTTGACTAGAATTGACCATAAGAGTCTCATTGTTTGACTGTATAAAAAGTGCAACTTAGAGACTTTGCATGGCTGTGCACTCTTTACAAAAGTTGTAGCAAATTTATCAAGGAACAAAAGTTGTTTTATAGCCAAGTCATGAAAATGTGTGGAACATGGTCAAACATGGCCCACAAGTCAGAGATACACGCTGTTTTCAACACTTAGAAAAATATTCTAAGTCATAGTGTTTTCCAGTTGCATCAAGCCAACTCTAGCTTCATATAACTTCGGATCCATGACTTTTTAGGTGTTGATCTTTGAAAAGAAAGTGTAGAGGGCAGATAGGTCTATAGTTTTGATGTTCAAATCTTCCACTAACTCGTCACGGTTTGGGAGCAAATGATCGTTGAAATTGCTCTGTCAGTCACCTTCGACGATGACTGAATCGCGTTTTCAGAAGAACGATTCAGTGAACAGGGCCGACCGGGTTCAGAAAGCGCCAGACGCGTGTGCGCCGCGCGTCGACGGCCGGCTGACCGCGCTGGCCACGCGCCGTGCACCTCCTGGCGTCGCAGCCGCGTCTTGAGCACCCCGCGCGCCTGTCCGACGCACTCGCCTCCCCATTTCGTTTTCCTCTCCTCCCACAGAACGCAGCAACGCACGAGCTCTGCGGTCCGCCATTGCCGACCAAGCATCGCCGCTGCCGTACGAGCTAACCACCGCGAAAACGCGTTGCCCCGTCCGCCTGCAGCCTCGCCGTGACCCCCTCCACCTCCTCCACCCTTCAGCCGGGTCGTTTGAGCCTCGGTATGAGCACATTTCCGTTTTTCCCCACCGCGGCCATGGCGGGAGCTCACCGGAGTTGGCGCTCCACGCGGCCAGCTGCCCTCGCGCCGCTCCCATTCCTTCCTCGGCCGCGCGCTAGGTCATAGGAACACCACTGAAGCTTGTAGGGTCACCGCTAGGAACTGTGTCGTCGTCGGTCCACCGGAGCCGGCCATGCCGTGGCCGTGCGCCGCCGTGTCAGTCGCCGACCCCGCTAGCCACCACCATAGCACCGATTGAGGTCACCAATAGATGCGCATGTTCAAGGCGAATGTCGTAGCGTAGATGGTCTCGCCGGAGGAGCCACCGGCGGCGAGCTACGCCACCGACCGACGCTCCTCCCCTGTTTCGCTCACTGCCGAGCGGGCCCTCCCTGTCAGCGTCGTGGTTCAGGCGGGAGTCCAGCTCGGGCCGCGCCGTAGTCTTGGGCCGCCGTTCTTGGGCTGGCCCGTGTAGGGCTGAGTGTTGTTTTCCCATTTTATTTCGTTTATTTATTTCACAGATTTATGTACATCTTGAAAAATATGTAGCTCCTAGTATATAAATCCAAATGCTATGGTTCTAATTTTGTTGGTTTCCTGGTCATGTCTAGTATTTAACAAAAATATTATATGGGCACTTGTTTTAGAAATTTTTGATGATTTAAATAGGACTTTGAAATGTGTTTTTAGGAGCATGCAAACTTGTTTGAATTTTATCTTGAGTTTCTGTGGTCCAAAAATTATGAAATTTTGTGGGTCCTCTATTTAGGTCTATTAGAAGCTCTGGTAAAAATTTCGGAGCTAGTGCATGTGTAGTTTTTAAGTTATAGAATTTCCTTTTATTAATAGGTGGATCTTGTGTGAATTTTCATAATTTTTCTATAGATCCAGTCAAGGTGAAATTTTATGGGTATTATTATTATGCTATAATGATGCTAGGAAAAATGTGAAATCTGTTGCTTGACACTTTTCATTAGGATTTCTTAATTATGCCATTTTAAGCTAGTATGCCTTATCATTTTTGTGTAGACTGTTATACTTACTCAATGGCTTTGAAATTTTTATAGTAGTCTATGTGAAGCATGAAATAGCTACTGTAATTTTTGTAGATTTTTCTGAACAGGTTTACTATATATTGCTTTAATCACCTAATTAACTAGATAAATTAGAAAAGGATATTAAAGAATTTATTTAGAAGTTAGCACTGTACTTTCTGATGTTGCTTAGGTATGAAAAACAAGTTGGTTAACTTGGTTTGGTCAAATTAGGCTTTTGCACCATCATTAAATAATTAAGTTAGCAACCCTGTCATTGCGGGACAGATCCTAGGTCTACGGAAATTGGAGTTGGTCAACTTTAGAATCATGCTTTGATGTTTACAAATAAATTGTAGAGAATTTCATGAGCTTTCCAGAATGTCCTCTTGTACGTCATTTGGAGTTATAGAACTCGGGTTATGATAGATTTAAGTTGCTACTTGTTGCATATGAAGCTTTAACTGTTATTTTAAGTATGTCTTTACTATCCTAAGTTCATGGTACTGTTCCTAGGTGTTAGGCCTTTAACTGAAGATGAGCATCTTTATCTTAGGTTATGCAAGCTAGGTAAGTTGCTCTTGTTATTAAGTTAAGTTGGATACATGCTTAAAGTGATTTGAATAGAGCTAAGTACTCGGTAAACGAGTGTCCAGTAATACTTTCGTAAACACTCACTGTGATTCATTCATCATAAGCATCACGCCATTCCTTATGCATCCATGATATTCATCGTTTGCATTGGCATGCAATAGGTGTACCGGAAGGAGTAACCCTGCTGGAATTCGAGGAACTGAACGAGCAGCAGCAGCCGACACCGGAGATTCAGGAGGAGCAGCCTTCAGGAGAAGTGCCAGACGAGGTCGCCGTTGAGTGCCCTGACCACCGTCCTTGCAACTTTGTGAAAGGCAAGCCCCGGAGCATATTAAGCCTCCTATTTTCCGAACTGCAGTTACAGTATTGTTATTACATATATTGTTGCATTAAGTTTAGGTGTTGGATGCAAATACTTGCTGCATTGGTTACCCATTCCTTGTCCAGATATTGTTACCCTGAATCCTATGTAGCTCAGGCTCGAGTAGTGCTTAGCCCTGCTTAAACGCGGTAGAAGTCGGGTGATTTCCTGTCACCTGCGAGATATAGGATGATACATGTGGCACGGTTGGCTATATTTGCTATCGTGGAAAAGAACCAGTCTTAATTTGAAATGAAGACCGGACGGAGGCTTGCCGGTTTGCAGTGACTCCGTCTGTGTCGATTAAGGACTGGATCTTGGAGCCTTTCCTGTTCATGTTGAACGCATGCCTCTCTCTTAGTTGGCCGGCCTGAAGACCGACCGCGAAGCCGAGTAGCTCAACTCAGGCCGGGAGTCGATAAGTATAAAGTACGCCTCGGAAGGGAGCCGTAGGCGTGAGTCCAAGGGCAGGTGATTTAAAAGTCCTGATCGTCCTGGCAGAAGGGTAATCCCTGAGAGCGCTGGCGCTGATCGAACCCGCGAATTTGGTTCCTGAGTTGTACCAAAGGTAACCCACGGCTACCCTTGCTAAGTATGCCAGGGTGAGAGTTAGGAATACCCCCTCAGCTGAGTTGCAATTCGATTCGAATCGCCGTCTCTCCCGGTTAGTGAGAACTTGACGGGTTTATCTCCAATGTAGATACACTTAATAACATAATGGTTCGGAAATGATGATATGATGATGACAGCCTTATTATACCTGCTATGGTTAATATTGTTTGCTCCTAATAAGTGAGTGCTCTAGTACAGGTGCTAATCTAGTAGACAGGTAAATAATGATAAGCTTGATGCTAAGTTTAAATTGGTTACTGTAATCATAAGCTCTTTTATGCAACTGTGTCAAGCTAGCCCACCTAAAAAGCCTTGCATGATCCTTGGTGTCTTTTGTTTCTGATTTTCGTCGGGTAAGTCTAGCTGAGTACCTTCTCGTACTCAGGGTTTATTTCCCACCTGTTGCAGATGACCAGTTCTACTTTGGTTGCTGCAAGTACTGCCTTCTCCCTGCCGGGGATGAAGACTAGACCGTTGGGCGCGGTTTCTACTAGTTCTCGTACCTGATAATGCTTTTGTGGGACATGACTCTGATCTTGGCAATGTATTTGAAAACTATGATGTTTTGTACTAAACTATGTTACTTCCGCACACTCAAACTTGGTTTGTAATATTTATTTGACTCTGATGGATGTAACCCGAATGCTACTTATGAAATGTTGTAACGGATGATGTGTTGTGTTGAATCATTACGATCTTGGTTTGTATGTCGAGAGTTGGTTGAAATCCTTCGTGATTTCCGGACTACCGGGATTATGGGAGCTTAAGTACAGGAATTTGATCGCTTCGGTGATTGTTTTTGTACTTACGTTCTTATGATTTGGTCGGTTCTGTTACAGCTGGCATCAGAGCAAGATTTGACACTAAACACGTCATTTGTGTATTTAAAACAAAAGTATTTGTGAAAATCCTAAATTAAATACTAAGTATTGCCAGTGGTCATATCCCTTTTGCCCAAATAAGGACTCTTAGGTGGCTTATTAAAGTACTAACTTGGGGGTTCCTGCTTGTTTCTGTTTCGTCGTCCATACGGCGTGCTATAGTATGGATGCCATCCACTTGGGTGGTAATGTATGGATCAAAATACCTCTACGCTCTGGTAAGAGTGAGTTGTGAGAGCATGACCGTCCAATCGTCGGTCTAGGGGAGAGTAGTTGTGGTTGCTCGCATACTTACATGTTTAACCATGTATTTATGAGAGTACTTAATTGTGGGTATCTCTGACAGGTAGCTGTGATACTAGGGTATATACATCAGGGGATGTATGTATGAAAGTATTTAGTTATTGCCTGCTTTTATGCATTTTGGGAAATTACTGGGCTGAAATGAAATCTTCTGCAGGTACGCTAACAACGTATCGTTGTAGATCGACTAGTTATCGTATACGAGAGAACGTATGTATGCCACCGTATATTTCGCTAGCCTTTAAATTTTTCTAGGTTTGTGAGGACGTACGGATCGTGCATGCATCATGTTCAAGCATACATGGCATTTCTTGCATTACTCCCTCCTTAAAATTGATGGTCCCGAATAATTAAATTTCGCATCCCTTAAATGATTCTCCCCTTACGTTATAACTTTTTGCTACAGATGGCGCGCACGAAACGCACTGCTCACAAGTCCGCTGGAGGTAGGGCGCCTCGTCATCGTTTAGCTCCTCATGAGCCCCGTCCTGAACCTACTGAGGCAGAAAGGCTGAGGGCAGAGCTAGCTCAGGTGACTGCTGAAAGGACTGTAGTTCAGCAGCGTTTGGAGCAAGTCACGCTGGAACGGGATCAAGAGAACCTAGAGGTTCAAAGGTTGACAGTTGCTCACCGCAACTGTGAGCGTATGTTGGTTCACATGTTAAACCAACGGAATGAAGCCTGGCACGAGGAGAATGTGTTGAGAGCAAGGCAGGTTGAGCTAGAGCAGCAGTTGGCAGCTGCAGAAGAGTACAATGACAATCTCCATGAGGAGGTTCACCTACTGCATAATCAACTTCACCCTATCCTGCCACCAGATGATGAGAATGAGATGGGTTCTGGTGTCATCATGGCTGAAGGTGATGATGACATGGAAGTCAATGGGCCTGAGGACGCTCCACCTGATGAGGAGGAAGATGAGGAGTTAGAGCCTCCTAGTGATGAAGATGGAGGAGAGATCCTCGACACTAACTCCGAGGACGATGCGTAGTTTAGCTTACTACTGAGCTAATGCACTAGATCTAGTCTTTTGTTGATCATCATGCATGAACAAGTAACTTTGTAGCAAGTTAATCGTTGGGATGTAATATCGAACCCTATGTTACCCTTGATGTAAGTTGGGACCACTATGGCTCGATGTAACTTATCAAACGTATTATGCTTCACGTATGTGAGCTTTTGTGGAATTTCGCCTTTGCGATTTATGGATCTCATTGTTGGTTAAGTTCATCGCATTCATAGGTCAATTGATGCGCTTGATGAGTTGTGTGATTGTGATGAATGATTGTGCCTCGGTTGATTATTTAAATACATTCCCTCCAATGGACCCAGTTTGGCATAATTATACGGTTCATCTACAAAAATTTCCACATCGTCAGTGCTCATTGGCTATACATTTTGCAGATGGCTCATAACCTTCGTCGCGGTCGTGGCATGGGAAATGAGGAACAACCACCTCCGCCACCGCCCACACCAGCTGAGCTAATGCAGACAATTGTGGAGAGTCAGCGCATGCTAGCTGAGGCTATGCGCCAGATGGCCAACCGTGAGGATCGGCATGCCCGCCAGGGACCCGAGCCGAACCAGTATAGCACTTTTAAGGACTTCATGGACACAAAGCCTCCTATCTTTCGTGAGGCAGAAGAACCCTTACAAGCAGATGAATGGTTGAGCACGATAGAGCAAAGATTTGGATTGCTCTGTTTGACTGAAGGCATGAAGGCTACGTACGCAGGACACCAGCTCCAAGGTCCTGCAGGCATCTGGTGGACCCATCATAGGACCACCTTCCCTGCTAACGTTGAGATCGTCTGGAATCAGTTCCAGGCAGCCTTCAGGGGACACTTTATCCCTCCTGGTCTCATGGCCATCAAGCATACTGAGTTTATGAAGCTCACCCAAGGCAATAAGAGTCTCAATGAGTACCTCCAAGCATTCAACAACTTAGCAAGATATGCTCCTGAGTTCGTCGATACTGACGCCAAGAGAATAGCTAGCTTCAAGAGGGGACTTTCCCCAAAACTAATGAAGTCAATGGGCAACTGCAAGTGTGTCACCTTCAATGAGTTTATCAGTGACACTCTGACTCAGGAGAACAATGACAAGATATATGCTGCTTCCAAGAACCGAAAAAGGAACTTTGAGGCTGGTGCTTCCCAGTCCAAGGCTCCAATGGTATCTAAGGCCCCGTACCGTCCACCCACTGCTAATGTCCGGTACCGCCCACCGCAGAAGAAGAACCAAGCTAAAACCGGTTTCCGCAAGGGGTATACCATTTCCTTGCCGAAGAATACATCTGGGCAGAGTAGCTCCAATGTTCCACCATCAAACAGGCCGTGCTGGAACTGTAACCAACCTGGTCATTGGGCAAACAGATGTCCCCATCCTCCCAAGAATGCTCAAGGAAACGTCCGTCAGGGGCGTGTTCACTATACTACAGTGGAGGAAATTCCTGCTGGTGAAGTGGTCACTGCTGGTAAGTTTCTTGTTAATGATCACCCTGCAGTTGTGCTCTTTGATTCAGGTGCTTCGCACTCCTTTGTGAGTTCTACTTTTGCATCTGAGCATAATATGAATGTGATTACAATTGTCAAGGGTGGGTATTGTATTAGTGCTGCTGGAAATAATATCCTGACAAACCAAGTAGTTAAGGATGTAAAGATTGAGATCGGGGATCGAGAGTTCCTTGTGGATCTTGTAGTTCTACCGGGGGTAGGAATCGATGTAATCCTAGGAATGAAGTGGATGAGCGGGAATGGAGTGTTGATCGATACATCAACCCGTGTGGTTATGTTGAGGGATCCTGTGGATAAGAAGGGTTTTCTAGTGCAGTTACCTCGTGATATTGCTATCCACAGTGCAGCCAATGCTACCTTAGCCAAAGCCATTAAGGATCTACCGGTTGTCTGTGAGTTTCCAGATGTCTTTCCTGATGACTTGCCTGGATTACCTCCGGACCGTGATGTAGAATTTAAGATAGAACTCATTCCGGGTACGGCTCCCATTTCTCGAAGGCCCTATAGAATGCCGCCCAATGAGTTGGCTGAGCTGAAGAGTCAGTTGAATGAGCTATTGAAGAAAGGGTTGATTCGGCCTAGTTCTTCTCCTTGGGGTTGTCCAGCTATATTTGTGAAGAAGAAGGACGAGTCTCTACGCATGTGCGTGGATTATCGCCCCCTTAATGCTGTTACTATCAAGAACAAATACCCTCTTCCTCGCATCGATATTCTGTTTGATCAGCTTTCTAAAGCTAAGGTATTCTCCAAGATCGATTTGCGGTCTGGCTATCATCAGATCAAAATTCGTCCTGAAGATATACCTAAGACGGCTTTCTCTACTCGTTATGGCTTGTTCGAATACCTCGTCATGTCATTTGGGTTGACCAATGCTCCGGCACGCTTTATGTACCTGATGAATTCTGTATTCATGCCAGAATGGGACAAATTTGTCGTCGTGTTCATTGATGATATCCTGGTATATTCTCAGAATGAAAAAGAGCATGCTGAACATCTGAGAATTGTTTTAACTCGGCTACGTGACAACCAGCTTTATGCTAAGTTCAGCAAGTGCGAGTTTTGGTTGAACAAGATACCTTTTCTTGGTCATGTACTATCTGGTGATGGAATTTCGGTTGACCCTACTAAGGTGCAAGAAGTTCTTGAGTGGAAGGCACCTACTACGGTCACAGAAGTCCGAAGTTTTCTGGGTCTGGCTGGTTATTATCGTCGCTTTATCCCAGATTTCTCAAAGATCGCCAAGCCCATGACTCGACTACTGCAAAAGGATGAGAAGTTTGAGTGGACTCCGAAGTGTGAAGAGGCTTTCCACACTTTGCGGACCTTACTAACCTCTGCTCCTGTATTGGCACAGCCTGACATCGGGAAGCCTTTTGATGTCTACTGCGATGCATGTGGCACCGGTTTGGGGTGTGTCCTTATGCAGGAGGGTCGAGTAATTGCTTATGCTTCGCGCCAGCTCCGAAAGCATGAAGTCAACTATCCTACCCATGACTTAGAACTGGCCGCAGTTGTTCATGCCCTGAAGATTTGGAGACATTACTTGCTGGGTAATGTGTGCAACATCTATACTGACCATAAAAGCCTCAAGTACATTTTTACTCAACCCGAGTTGAACATGCGTCAACGGCGCTGGTTAGAATTGATCAAAGACTACAACCTTCAAGTGCATTACCATCCTGGTAAGGCAAATGTGGTTGCTGATGCCTTAAGCAGAAAGGCCCATTGCAATTCCTTAGTTAGTGAAGACTTTCATCTGGCACACCTCCTTCATCCTGTAGTACTCCACAATATCACTGTGGATTGCTCTCTTAGAAGTCGAATTATCGAACTCCAGAAGACGGATGTGGGTGTGTTTCACATCAAGCGGAAAATGAAAGAGAAAGAGACCAAGCACTTTAAAGTCGATGACAAGGGAATTCTCTGGTTTAATGATAGGCTTGTGGTACCCAAAGATAAAGAACTTAGAGATCAAATTATGAATGAAGCCCATTCTTCAAAATTGTCCATCCATCCTGGTAGCAGTAAAATGTATCAAGATCTCAAGCTATATTATTGGTGGACCAAGATGAAGAAAGAAATCGCAGCTTATGTGGCAAGGTGTGATAACTGTTGCAGAGTCAAGGCTATTCACATAAGGCCCGGACTATTGCAGCCACTATCTATTCCTGGCTGGAAGTGGGAAGAAATTAGTATGGATTTTATTGTTGGACTACCCACTACCAAAAAGGGTTGTGATTCCATCTGGGTTATCGTAGATCGTCTAACTAAATCTGCTCACTTTATTCCGGTCAAGTCTACCTATCATCCTCACAATTATGCTGAGATTTATTTTCAACAAGTGGTACGTCTCCATGGTGTACCCAAATCCATTGTTTCTGATAGAGGCCCTCAGTTCACGGCTCGCTTTTGGGAGTGCTTACATCAGAATCTTGGCACTCATCTAATCCGCAGTTCTGCCTATCATCCGCAAACATCAGGACAGACTGAGCGTGTTAATCAAATTCTTGAAGACATGCTTAGAGCTTGTCTTATCTCTTGCAAAGGCTCTTGGGAAGACTGGTTACCTCTCGCTGAATTCTCTTATAACAACAGTTATCAAGAGAGTATCAAAATGGCTCCTTTTGAAGCTCTTTATGGCCGCAAGTGTAGAACTCCTTTGAACTGGGTGGAACCCGGAGAAAGAAGATTCTATGGCATTGATTTTGTAAAAGAAGCCGAAGAGCAAGTCCGAACTATACAGAAGAATATGACTGCCGCTCAGGCCAGACAAAAGAGCTATGCTGACAAGAGGAGAAAACCTATTGAGTTTGAAGTAGGTGACCATGTTTATCTGAAGGTATCCCCTATGAAAGGAGTCAAGCGTTTTGGAATTAAAAGGAAGCTTGAGCCTCGATATGTTGGACCCTACCGCATTATCGAGAAAAGTGGAAGAGTAGCCTATAAACTCGATCTACCCCGTGAGATGGGAGCTATATTTCCGGTATTCCATGTGTCCCAGCTGAAGAAGTGTCTTCGTATTCCCGAGGAAAGAATAGCAACAAGGAAAGTCAACTTGAAATCTGATCTTTCTTATGAGGAAAAGCCCGTGCAAGTTCTGGATACTCAAGAAAGAGTGACTCGTACACGAGTGGTTAAGATATACAAGGTAGTTTGGAGTAATCATAGTGAGCGGGATGCAACCTGGGAGCGGGAAGATTATTTAAAAGAAAACTATCTAGCTTTTTATATTAAATGGTACGCTTTCCAAATCTCGGGACGAGATTTTTCTAAGGGGGGAGGGCTGTAACACCCTAGGTGTTTGGCTTCCACTAATTGCATTTCATTCATAAGCATGTGCATTATCTATATCATCATGTCATTATCATTGAAACATACATATGCAACATTTGAAATTGTATGTGTGTCGTACTTGAGTGCTTATGAATGATAGTAGTGCAACTTGAGAATGCAACATGAAATTCTTATACTTGGAAACATGGCAACATGGTAGAAAGATGACAAGTGTAGAATAACAACCAAGCCATGAAACATATGAAACATTTCATTGCAACATATGATTGAATTGTTTGTTTTAATTGTTTTATTTCATGTGATCATTAGAAGTGATATAACAACTTTGTAAAATGGTTGATCATGGTCTAATACACCTTAACTACATTTAGTTTACTTGTTGGAACATTGTTCATGTAGGTCAAAATGACAGAATTGCCCTTGAATGGAGGTTTGACTAGAATTGACCATAAGAGTCTCATTGTTTGACTGTATAAAAAGTGCAACTTAGAGACTTTGCATGGCTGTGCACTCTTTACAAAAGTTGTAGCAAATTTATCAAGGAACAAAAGTTGTTTTATAGCCAAGTCATGAAAATGTGTGGAACATGGTCAAACATGGCCCACAAGTCAGAGATACACGCTGTTTTCAACACTTAGAAAAATATTCTAAGTCATAGTGTTTTCCAGTTGCATCAAGCCAACTCTAGCTTCATATAACTTCGGATCCATGACTTTTTAGGTGTTGATCTTTGAAAAGAAAGTGTAGAGGGCAGATAGGTCTATAGTTTTGATGTTCAAATCTTCCACTAACTCGTCACGGTTTGGGAGCAAATGATCGTTGAAATTGCTCTGTCAGTCACCTTCGACGATGACTGAATCGCGTTTTCAGAAGAACGATTCAGTGAACAGGGCCGACCGGGTTCAGAAAGCGCCAGACGCGTGTGCGCCGTGCGTCGACGGCCGGCTGACCGCGCTGGCCACGCGCCGTGCACCTCCTGGCGTCGCAGCCGCGTCTTGAGCACCCCGCGCGCCTGTCCGACGCACTCGCCTCCCCATTTCGTTTTCCTCTCCTCCCACAGAACGCAGCAACGCACGAGCTCTGCGGTCCGCCATTGCCGACCAAGCATCGCCGCTGCCGTACGAGCTAACCACCGCGAAAACGCGTTGCCCCGTCCGCCTGCAGCCTCGCCGTGACCCCCTCCACCTCCTCCACCCTTCAGCCGGGTCGTTTGAGCCTCGGTATGAGCGCATTTCCATTTTTCCCCACCGCGGCCATGGCGGGAGCTCGCCGGAGTTGGCGCTCCACGCGGCCAGCTGCCCTCGCGCCGCTCCCATTCCTTCCTCGGCCGCGCGCTAGGTCATAGGAACACCACTAAAGCTTGTAGGGTCACCGCTAGGAACTGTGTCGTCGTCGGTCCACCGGAGCCGGCCATGCCGTGGCCGTGCGCCGCCGTGTCAGTCGCCGACCCCGCTAGCCACCACCATAGCACCGATTGAGGTCACCAATAGATGCGCATGTTCAAGGCGAATGTCGTAGCGTAGATGGTCTCGCCGGAGGAGCCACCGGCGGCGAGCTACGCCACCGACCGACGCTCCTCCCCTGTTTCGCTCACTGCCGAGCGGGCCCTCCCTGTCAGCGTCGTGGTTCAGGCGGGAGTCCAGCTCGGGCCACGCCGTAGTCTTGGGCCGCCGTTCTTGGGCTGGCCCGTGTAGGGCTGAGTGTTGTTTTCCCATTTTATTTCGTTTATTTATTTCACAGATTTATGTACATCTTGAAAAATATGTAGCTCCTAGTATATAAATCCAAATGCTATGGTTCTAATTTTGTTGGTTTCCTGGTCATGTCTAGTATTTAACAAAAATATTATATGGGCACTTGTTTTAGAAATTTTTGATGATTTAAATAGGACTTTGAAATGTGTTTTTAGGAGCATGCAAACTTGTTTGAATTTTATCTTGAGTTTCTGTGGTCCAAAAATTATGAAATTTTGTGGGTCCTCTATTTAGGTCTATTAGAAGCTCTGGTAAAAATTTCGGAGCTAGTGCATGTGTAGTTTTTAAGTTATAGAATTTCCTTTTATTAATAGGTGGATCTTGTGTGAATTTTCATAATTTTTCTATAGATCCAGTCAAGGTGAAATTTTATGGGTATTATTATTATGCTATAATGATGCTAGGAAAAATGTGAAATCTGTTGCTTGACACTTTTCATTAGGATTTCTTAATTATGCCATTTTAAGCTAGTATGCCTTATCATTTTTGTGTAGACTGTTATACTTACTCAATGGCTTTGAAATTTTTATAGTAGTCTATGTGAAGCATGAAATAGCTACTGTAATTTTTGTAGATTTTTCTGAACAGGTTTACTATATATTGCTTTAATCACCTAATTAACTAGATAAATTAGAAAAGGATATTAAAGAATTTATTTAGAAGTTAGCACTGTACTTTCTGATGTTGCTTAGGTATGAAAAACAAGTTGGTTAACTTGGTTTGGTCAAATTAGGCTTTTGCACCATCATTAAATAATTAAGTTAGCAACCCTGTCATTGCGGGACAGATCCTAGGTCTACGGAAATTGGAGTTGGTCAACTTTAGAATCATGCTTTGATGTTTACAAATAAATTGTAGAGAATTTCATGAGCTTTCCAGAATGTCCTCTTGTACGTCATTTGGAGTTATAGAACTCGGGTTATGATAGATTTAAGTTGCTACTTGTTGCATATGAAGCTTTAACTGTTATTTTAAGTATGTCTTTACTATCCTAAGTTCATGGTACTGTTCCTAGGTGTTAGGCCTTTAACTGAAGATGAGCATCTTTATCTTAGGTTATGCAAGCTAGGTAAGTTGCTCTTGTTATTAAGTTAAGTTGGATACATGCTTAAAGTGATTTGAATAGAGCTAAGTACTCGGTAAACGAGTGTCCAGTAATACTTTCGTAAACACTCACTGTGATTCATTCATCATAAGCATCACGCCATTCCTTATGCATCCATGATATTCATCGTTTGCATTGGCATGCAATAGGTGTACCGGAAGGAGTAACCCTGCTGGAATTCGAGGAACTGAACGAGCAGCAGCAGCCGACACCGGAGATTCAGGAGGAGCAGCCTTCAGGAGAAGTGCCAGACGAGGTCGCCGTTGAGTGCCCTGACCACCGTCCTTGCAACTTTGTGAAAGGCAAGCCCCGGAGCATATTAAGCCTCCTATTTTCCGAACTGCAGTTACAGTATTGTTATTACATATATTGTTGCATTAAGTTTAGGTGTTGGATGCAAATACTTGCTGCATTGGTTACCCATTCCTTGTCCAGATATTGTTACCCTGAATCCTATGTAGCTCAGGCTCGAGTAGTGCTTAGCCCTGCTTAAACGCGGTAGAAGTCGGGTGATTTCCTGTCACCTGCGAGATATAGGATGATACATGTGGCACGGTTGGCTATATTTGCTATCGTGGAAAAGAACCAGTCTTAATTTGAAATGAAGACCGGACGGAGGCTTGCCGGTTTGCAGTGACTCCGTCTGTGTCGATTAAGGACTGGATCTTGGAGCCTTTCCTGTTCATGTTGAACGCATGCCTCTCTCTTAGTTGGCCGGCCTGAAGACCGACCGCGAAGCCGAGTAGCTCAACTCAGGCCGGGAGTCGATAAGTATAAAGTACGCCTCGGAAGGGAGCCGTAGGCGTGAGTCCAAGGGCAGGTGATTTAAAAGTCCTGATCGTCCTGGCAGAAGGGTAATCCCTGAGAGCGCTGGCGCTGATCGAACCCGCGAATTTGGTTCCTGAGTTGTACCAAAGGTAACCCACGGCTACCCTTGCTAAGTATGCCAGGGTGAGAGTTAGGAATACCCCCTCAGCTGAGTTGCAATTCGATTCGAATCGCCGTCTCTCCCGGTTAGTGAGAACTTGACGGGTTTATCTCCAATGTAGATACACTTAATAACATAATGGTTCGGAAATGATGATATGATGATGACAGCCTTATTATACCTGCTATGGTTAATATTGTTTGCTCCTAATAAGTGAGTGCTCTAGTACAGGTGCTAATCTAGTAGACAGGTAAATAATGATAAGCTTGATGCTAAGTTTAAATTGGTTACTGTAATCATAAGCTCTTTTATGCAACTGTGTCAAGCTAGCCCACCTGAAAAGCCTTGCATGATCCTTGGTGTCTTTTGTTTCTGATTTTCGTCGGGTAAGTCTAGCTGAGTACCTTCTCGTACTCAGGGTTTATTTCCCACCTGTTGCAGATGACCAGTTCTACTTTGGTTGCTGCAAGTACTGCCTTCTCCCTGCCGGAGATGAAGACTAGACCGTTGGGCGCGGTTTCTACTAGTTCTCGTACCTGATAATGCTTTTGTGGGACATGACTCTGATCTTGGCAATGTATTTGAAAACTATGATGTTTTGTACTAAACTATGTTGCTTCCGCACACTCAAACTTGGTTTGTAATATTTATTTGACTCTGATGGATGTAACCCGAATGCTACTTATGAAATGTTGTAACGGATGATGTGTTGTGTTGAATCATTACGATCTTGGTTTGTATGTCGAGAGTTGGTTGAAATCCTTCGTGATTTCCGGACTACCGGGATTATGGGAGCTTAAGTACAGGAATTTGATCGCTTCGGTGATTGTTTTTGTACTTACGTTCTTATGATTTGGTCGGTTCTGTTACAGTGGCACTCAATTGTTTCATTTCAAGACTCGGCAAAAAAGGGTTACCTTTCTTTAAACTACTAAAGAAGACAGACAAGTTCGAGTGGACGGAAGAAGCTAATGAAGCTTTCAAGAAACTTAAGGCATACCTCACCTCCTCACCAGTCCTCACACCTCCAAAGAAAGACAAAGACATGATGCTATACATTGCAGCAACTTCTACTATAGTCAGCACGACGATAGTAGTAGAAAGAGAAGAAGGGCGCGTGTATAAAGTACAATGCCCAGTATACTACATCAGCGAAGTACTATCAGAATCAAAAATCCGCTACCCGCATGTGCAAAAACTACTCTACGCCCTACTAATCACTTCACGCAAGCTTCGTCACTATTTTGAAAGCCACAAGATTATCGTGGCGATAGATTTCCTACTAGGAGACATCTTACACAACAGAGACGCAACATGGCGCATATCTAAGTGGGCGGTTGAACTCGGCGCTCTCAACATCGATTTCACCCCCACAAAAAGCAATTAAATCTCAAGCCCTTGCTGATTTTGTTGCCAAATGGATAGAGATTCAACAACCTATGTCAAATACAATCTTTGACCACTGAAAGATGTACTTTGATGGATCACTCAAGCTAGGCGGAGCCGGTGTGGGCGTTCTCCTAATCTCTCCGGATGGAAAACAACTCAAGTATGTCCTCCAGATATTATGGCAAGCTACCAACAATGAAGCAGAATACGAAGCTCTCATCCACAGGCTACGAGTGGCAGTTACCCTTGGAATCAAGCGATTACTCATATACGGCGATTCGACAGTAGTCATCAACCAAGTCAACAAAGATTGGGATTGCACCAAAGAAAACATGGGTGCTTACTGCGCTGAAATCTGAAAACTCGAAAGACATTTCCAAGGATTAGAAATTCTACATGTCTTGCGCGATTCCAACATTGCAGCAGATGTCCTCGCCAAGCTCAGATCAGACAGGGCAAAGGTCCCACCCAGCATATTCATCGAGGAGTTATCAGCTCCTTCTATCAAACAACCCGATGAGACAACCCTAGAACTCACAGCCAAAGGCAACCAGATTCTGGTAATCAACACTTCATGGACACAGGCTTTTATTGATTATATCAAAGAAAATAAGTTGCCAGCAAATAAAGAGGAAGCTACCCGAGTAGTTCGCAGAAGCAAAAACTACGTCCTAGTGGGGGACAAGCTCTACAGAAGAGCCGCATCGTTAGGAGTACTCCTAAAATGCGTCTCATTTGTAGAAGGCAAAGAAATCCTAGGTGAAATACACTTAGATTACTGTGGAAATCATGCTGCTTCAAGAACACTAGTAGGCAAGGCATTTCGCACTGGATTCTACTGGCCAACCGCTTTGAAAGACGTAGAAGAACTTGTCAGAAAATGCAAAGGTTATCAAATGTTCGCAAGACAAGCTCATGTGCCAGCTCACAATCTCATCTGCATCCCACCCGCTTGGCCTTTCTCCTGCTGGGGGCTAGATCAAGTAGGACCTCTCAAGAAAGCAAAGGGTGGTTTTGAGTACATCTTTGTAGCAATTGACAAGTTCACTAAGTGGATCGAATACAAACCACTCACAAAATACAGCGCAGCCAAAGCAGTCGAGTTCATCTAAGACATTATGCACCGCTTCGGCATGCCCAATCGAATCATCACAGATTTGGGTTCTCCCTTCATAGCTACAGAATTCAAAAGTTGGGCACATGATTGTGGCTTCAGCATAGATTACGCATCAGTCGCACATCCAGAAGCTAACGGACAGGTAGAAATGGCTAATGGACTCATACTAGCCGGATTGAAACCAAGACTGTATGAAGAGCTAGCAGACTATGGATCAAGATGGATTGAAGAATTACCCAAAGTAGTATGGGGGCTAAGAACTCAAATAAGCAGAGCCACCGAATACTCGTCTTTCTTCCTAGTTTACGGATTAGAAGCCGTACTACCTTCCGACTTGATTTGGACGTCACCAAGGATAGAACACATCAAAAGATTAGAACTCAACACTACAGAAGAAGTCAGAGTAAACGCTACCCTTCAATCAGCAAGGTACCTCCAAGGATTAAGACGCCACTACAACAAGAATACCCAGTCTCGATCATTACAAGTCGGAGACCTAGTACTAAGAAGAATACAAAAAACCGACGGACGCCATAAACTACTCAGTCCATGGAAAGGGCCTTTTATCATCACAAAGGTCATCGGACCAGGCACATACAAGTTGATAAACGAAGACGGAAAAGAAGTCAACAATACATGGCACATCAGTCAGCTATGAAGATTCTACGCATGAAAACAACTCAATGGAAAACATGTATACAAGACACAACAGATCAACATTCATGGTCAACAAAGATAGCGCTCATCAACAACATATGTACTATTGTGACCTATCAATATTCATGATCAATAAAGATGGTTTCTCGATAACACATGTCTGGCTTTCCTCGAGTTGTTTCTTTAAAGCAAAATGGCTGAAAATACACCTAAGCATCCCGGCCGAGAGCAAAATAGCTGAAAAGACGCTTGAGCCCGCCGATGAGGGTAGCTAACAAGCTAACACCCGAACCAAAAAGCAAAATGGCTGAAAATACGCCTAAGCATCCCGGCCGAGAGCAAAATAACTGAAAAGACGCTTGAGCCCGCCGATGAGGGTAGCTAACAAGCTAACACCCGAACCAAAAAAGCAAAATGGCTGAAAATACGCCTGAGCATCCCGGCCGAAAGCAAAATAGCTGAAAAGACGCTTGAGCCCGCCGATGAGGGTAGCTAACAAGCTAACACCTGAACCAAAAGACAAAATGGCTAAAAATACGCCTAAGCATCCCGACCGAGAGCAAAATAGCTGAAAAGATGCTTGAGCCCATCGATGAGGGTAGCTAACAAGCTAACACAAGAACTAAAAAGCAAAGCAACTGAAACTAAGCCTGAAGCATAAATCAGAGCAATTTTAAGACAAGACCCTCCAGCTCCTTGTGCCAAGAAGCAAGAGGCTCGGGGGCCTATTGATCCTAAGAAGTTTTCGCAACTAAGGAAAGAGACAGATGCTGAACATAGTTCGAGTTAAGCGAGAAAGCTAAAAAGGAGAAGCTGAAGACGTTTTGAGATCTCTGGTCCTAAGTCTTTTCAGTACTAACAAGAGCCCAGAGTTTGTCAAGACAACATTCTATACCAAGTTGTTTACATGACGTAGACAAGAACCGGACAAGCACTCAATAGATCAAGAAAGGTTGTCAACACAAAGACCTACATATAATGAGTTGTTTACATGGCATAGAAGAAGGACAGAAAAGTACTCGACAAATCAAGAAAGTTTGTCAAGATAACGTGTAGAATTGTTTACATGGCAAAGACGAAAGCAAGACAAAGTACTCGGCAAGTCAAGTAACCCTAATCACTTGGACAACTTATCCAAAGAATAAACAAGGCATCCAGGCAGAAAAGACATCAACAAAAAACCTTCATTCAAAAAAGAAGTATAATGCCATATTACAAGACACGAGCATAAAGGTCAATTACATCAAACATCATCATCAAGAGAAGAGATAATAATATTAAGATTATCTACAATTCTACTGGCTAAGTCTTTGACCTCAAGCTCCATCCTCTCAACGGCATCAATGTATTCTTGACTATCGGCTTCCTCTGCTATCTTGGACAAAGGCGCCTCTGGAGCAAGAACCTAGACCTGGGCCAGGACATTTTTGGTACACAGTTGGGCGCACCTCTTCATGAACTCTTGGAAACGAGTCAGAATTCGAGGAATTAACTGAGCCCAAGATTGCCCATCATCCGCTAGAGTTCGGAGAACATTGGCTACTGAACGAAAGGATTTCCACAAAGCTTTCCAGTTTTTAGTAGCCATCGCCAACTTGCCAGACAAGTCTATAATAGTTTTTTAGGCCTGCACAAGATCTTTATCAGCTCCACGCCTAATCAACTTAGCAAGCGCAATTTCTTCCTTAGCATGAGTAATTACCTCCTCAGCCTTGTTGTGACTAGAACAAATAAGAGTCTTCATTTCATCAATGCCCTCCGAGAGCTTCTGCTTTTCAACTCAGAGAGCTGAACAAGACACCAAACAATGAGTCAACAAAAAGGAAAGTTTGAATACAGAAGGAAACAAAAAGAACCTGCAATACCATTGCACTCTTTCTTCATGGCCTCCAAGTTCTTCATGACTTCCAAATTCTTTAAAGCCTCCTAGATAGCAGCATCCCTCTGCTTCTCGGCCTCAACAACCCAGACACAAAGAGCTTGTTCCTCCTTCTGATGCGTTTGGCGCTCAGCCTCCATCTCGGCCTGGTAGAGACCCAGCTCTGTCTTCAGGGCGCTCAACTCAGAAGACAACTTCTTCTTGGTTTCAGATGAGAAAAAGAAGCCGGTATGATCCTAAGAGAAGGACTAAATAAAAAGAAAGAGAGAAAAAGGGCATAAGAATAGGAGAAAGACGAACATCTAAAGAAAGAAATTCAAAAAACTTACTTGGAGTTTTTCTCCAAAAGAAGTTGCAAAGGTCACGAAGTCTCCCCAAGAAGCGGTCAACTCTGACAACCGATGAGTGGCATCAAATTGATGAACCACATCTTCAGTAGAAAGAGGAGCGAAGGGAGAGGACGACCGATGCAGAGAAGGCAAGATCAAGGACACATCATGGGAAGTCCCGGCTACCTCCCTAGATGAATCCACCACAATGGCCACAGTCACCTCTAGGGCACCCAAGTCAGCAGCAGCATCGTCACTTGGAAGCCTTGTCACCCCCACAACCACTTCACCGACAGTGCGCTACGAGTCCTAAGGCTCAGTACTCGGTGGCACACCAGAGGGCTGGCAAGAAGTCAACAGAGGGACGGGAGAAGACGAAGGCCTGAAAGTTGATAAAGAAACTCGCCAATGAGAACAAGAGAAAAGGAGAACAAAAGCAAAGAGACAAAACTAGAATCCACTCACCCAGCTATCTTCTTCTTCATAAAATAAAAAGAAGACCTCGTAGGGGGAACCACGGCAGCAAAAGCGTCCCCACCACTCGGTGGCAGCAGTGGTATAGCCGGTACCGGAGCCACGGAAGAACTCGGTACCAGAGCTATGGAAGAACTCGACATCGGAGCTATAGAAGAACCCGATGTAGGAGCCTAAGAAGAACTCATACCCGATGACCGCTTACTACAAAAAAAAATCAAGACCAAAGTCAAAACAAAAAGAAGGTTTCAAGTATAGGGAAATAAGAAAACAACTCACCGCCGCATGATAAGGGGTACATCATCATCCTCTTCTTCCTCAGTCTCGACCAAGGCCACCATAGAACCAGCTGAAAAAGGATAAAAGTACTCGGTTAAAGATAGAAACAAGGAACAGAAGGACAGAGTGTATTAATGTGCTCACCAAAGAGCATGTAGCTATAACTTGAGTACCTGGAGAAGTACTCGACTGGCGAGCTTTCTTGACAACGGGCACACCAGAAGAAGAACTAGCCACTCGCCCTCTCTTGCCAATGCTACGAGTAGCTTGGGGAACTGAACGAGGAACGTACTCT
This sequence comes from Miscanthus floridulus, assembly GCF_019320115.1. Taxonomy (NCBI): domain Eukaryota; kingdom Viridiplantae; phylum Streptophyta; class Magnoliopsida; order Poales; family Poaceae; genus Miscanthus; species Miscanthus floridulus. The sequence goes on from NC_089582.1 coordinate 4,482,795, forward strand.
TCATATACGTCAGAAAATGCAGAAGAAACACTAGGGAGCGTTACGGTGGTTTGCGACTTACTGGTTAGAGAAGCCCCAGCAAGACTACTCCTAGCCCCCACAATGGCAGGGAGGTCGTGAAGGGGAATTGGGTCAACAAAGTTACACCCCAATGCCTGCGAAAAGAATAAGACAAGGAAAATTAAGCGAAAGTGGATACAACAAAAATGAACACGAAAAGTACCCACACAAAGAGAAAACAACTTACAACTAGAGGCGGGTTCTTTGCACAGTACTCGGAGACGGTAAGCGGGACGACGCTTGCTCCCTTTAGCATCTTCTAAAGGCACTCGAGTACCTCTTCGTTGGTCAACTCAAGGGCAGGGACCATGCGTGAAGGATCCTCAGCCCTAGAGTACTCGAAGCCAAAGTTCTCTTGCTCCTTCAGAGGCTGAACACGACGGCGAAGAAAACTAGAGACGATTCCAAAACTGGTCAAGCCCTGCTGCTTTAGAGTGCTTATCCGCTCAAGGAACGACTGGATCGCCTGGAGCTCATCTGGCATCAGGGAGTTCTTTTCCCACCGGTCGTTAACCGAGGGACTAGATCCAGAATGTACGGCAAGAGAAGGAATCAAATTGGTGGCATAGAACCAATCAGCACGCCAATCCCTCATAGAATCAACCAGGTCATAGTCAAAGAACTTGCTTTTAAGACCCTAGCGAAACTAAATCCCACAGCCGCCAAGAACGTTGGTGTCTTCACGGCGGGGTTGAGGCTTCAAACGAAAGAAGTGACAGAAAAGAGAAAGAGAAGGAGGAATTCCAAGGAAAGCTTCACAGAGATGTACAAAAATAGAAAGATGGAGGATGGCATTGGGAGTTAGATGGTTCAGACTAACCCCAAAATAACCAAGAAATTGATGAAGGAAGGTGGAAGCAGGAAGGCAAAGTCCGGCACGGATAAAGGAGACAAAAAGGATAATCTCACTAGGACCTAGAGCAGGGACCCAATGCTCGCCTGGAACTCTTCATTCAGCAATGCCCTTGCTCTGGATCAAACCATCGCCGGCAAGCTCGCGAAGCTGGTCTTCAGTTGTTGTCGGAGCCGGCCAAGCTTTCTGGGCAGCCCTCATGGCCACGAACTCCTAGTTCTCGATCACGAAAAGAGACGACTCCTCGTCCATGAAGGTTGCCTGGGACTTGCTCGCAACTTTCTTTCTACCCATGTACTAACATAAGCAAAAAAAACTAGGAAAAGAGAAGGCTCTGATGGCGGCGCTCAGATGGCGGCGGTAATGGCAACGATAGAGTTGCAAAGGCTAGGGTTTTTTCAAGGCGAAGGCAGGGTACCAAAGAAAAGGAGGACAAAGGCCTTTAAATAGATTTTACACCGGTAAATACACGGCCCACCAGGCCTGTTAAAACATGGTGTGAGAACACAATGGTCCAATTACCGACACAGCTAAAATGACAGAAGGCACAAATCCACACAACGGTACTGTTCAACGGCAGATTTTGGACTTATCCATCCAGTAAAATGGCAGAGTTACCATAAGCCGGCAGAAAGAACTCATCAGCCATGAAGCAACGGGAGGTTACCTCACAAAGAACATAACAACCCGGTTCTAACATAAGGAACTCGGGAATCTCATAAACAACCAGGAAATCAGCAGAATAAAGAATGACAACTCAGAAGATGAGATTCTCTCTATTACAAATGACTTCAAAGGATACAAGATTACACATCTTACAAGACCCAATGAACTCGGAACTACGACAGGCAAGTAGCGAAAAGGAACCCGGAAACAACTAGGCTCTGGAACGACTACGTGTTCCAAATCGCTACTCGATAGAACAAACCGCACTCGGCTACACTGTTTTCTTCAAAGGACGGACATAGTGCACCCAAGGCGGAAATCAGCAGAACAGCAGGACAATATGGAGCAGAGAAGGCTGGCAGGCATCTGTCTACCCAAGTCCGATGTGATGCTGGATATGGTGTTGATATGCACCGGACAGTCTTAAGACAAGCAGCGAGGATCAACCCAGAACTGCTAGATGAAGGAACGAAGCCCACATCATAAGACTTCCTCCAACTACTGCCACGTACATCCTGGTACATTGCTGCTGTGGGATTAGTCTACCTCTAATCCCTATCACAAGACTTCCTCTAGCTACGACAAGACATACGAGAACTACAAAATGCGCCCGAGGGCTGCTCTACCTCACAAACTACCATATTCATGACTATGGAGACTTCAGAACAAGCAACAAAACGCTCAACGAATTAAAACAACACTCCAGGAGGGTATTTATAGACCAAAGGAGCGGTGCACATGGACCAGGAGCACCAACATAACAAGCCTAACAAAGGACACAGTGAAAAGACAGAATTCAATGAAAGAGGACTCAGACGTAAAGGAACAGTACTCAACAACAAGCATATTCGGGAGAATATACCAACACAGTACAACCCGTGAACAAAAGGCATTTACACTCAACCACCACCATACAACTACGTCTGACAACAGCAGACTACCAGAGAATACGCCAAGACCCTGCATCCGAGTTCTTCCTGAACAAAACAACCCGGATATATGCTCGGGGGCTGCAAAAGGAAAGGTATACAATTCTTTTGAACAACTCAGATTCAAGATCCTCCAACTTTTTGTTCCAAATAGCAAGAGGCTCGGGGGCTACACTCAGTGAGTGCACTTTTTTCTTTAAAAAAGCGCACGTCACTCAGAAGACTTCTTCAAGACAGATGACTTCAAGGCCACAAGATAAAAAGAACCCAGACATAGCTATATCCGAGCTCTTTTCGACAAAAAGAACACGGACATAGCTAAATCCGGGCTCTTTTCAACAAAGAAACCGGGTATATGCTCGGGAGCCTTTCGACTAAGAATCAGGGAGATTTCAAGAAAAGACCCTCAAGCTCCTTGTGCCAAAAAGCAAGAGGCTCGGGGGCAACATCCAAATGGGGGTACTTTTTTCTTCAAAAAGGTACACACCACGCGAAGATCTCACGAAGCGCTGCACGGTTTCGCTCAAGAAAGCACTCGGACGACATTTGTTCCTACTCGACAAGACTTGAAGGAACAAGACGAGGCTTCCAGAACTCAACCATAAAGTGATCGGGGGCAGGGCTCCTTAGATCAGGGGTTCAGAGAACAATTGTACGCAACACAATACTTTACAATGAATCCAACGCAAAGGCTAACGCCGACTAGACGTAGGGCTATTACTCGATCAAAGATTGAGGGTCCAAACCAGGATAAATCGACTATCTCTTGCATTAACCGTTGAGTTCCACATACGTTGAAGCCCGAACATACTGCCCCGAGGACCCCCGTGGTAGGCTATCGGTGGTCGAACATCGACACCCACCCATGACACAGCTCACAACGGCCTAGCATAATCTAGGGACTGATTTCCTACAGGTAGCTGTCTGTGCTAGTGTTCCATGATCCCCTCATTTTTAGTCTGCTGCTGAACTGGATCTTGAATCCCTTTACTGAATTCAAACCTGCTAAAATAGTTCTTGACAAATTCCACCCTTTTGTATGTTCCTTTATTTGCTGCATAAGTGAACTCTGCATATAGGTTACAGTGTTAGTCAGACCTGGTAAAATGAACTCTTGCTTTCTCTTTTACAGATTTCATCTTATAGTAAATTTGTTTATACAACCGACTTCTAAAGCACTATTTCGGGTTGGCTTCTGAGTGTAAGTTTGTTAAATGTCTTCAAATTCAACACTACTTTTACCCTTTGCTGTTGTTATCTCTTTCTATTGGCTAAGTTAGTATTTCTGTTAAATTGGTTGATAATTTGTATGTGTCCCAAGATTTAGTTTTGCTCCATTAATTAGTCATTGTCTTGCATAGAGAAAACTAGAATAAGAGTAGCTGCAGAACTGAGGTGTTACTTAGTTGTTTTTCCATAAATCACTTTCACTTGAGCATTTACTTGTACTTGAGAAGTGGAACATTTGTTCCACAGCAAGCTAGTCACAACCTAGTAAGTAGTAACCCTCATCAAGTGACTAAACTCAAGGACTGAACCAATGATACATATTCCACTATTCTAGCATACCACTTACTGCAATTCATTATTAATGTTTTCCAAGAAGGGTGAAAATTAAAGGAAACTTGTAGTAACAAAGCAAAGTATTCAGCAATCCATTATTAATGTTTTCATCAAGTATACATGAAGATAGTATTTATTCATGTGGCTTCTTCTCATCCAGGAAAATACAAATATAGTAGGAGTTTTCAATGGCTTGCAAAGGTCCATTAGACACTCAAAGAAAAGAAATGTTAGCCTTCACTTGTTCAAAACGTATATCTCAGAAATCATTCTTGTGTTTATACTTTTAAAATTCTTTTCATCATAGATTATAGTCCAACAAATGTAGAGTTGTTTGTGTTTTCTGTCTAGCTGATTAGCTAATTGTATGATTTTTTTCCTTATGAATGAATAAATATTAAATGAAACAATAAGATTAGCATTTTTTTAAGACGTCTTCTGTAAGACTGTAATATTGCTTGATGATAAATTTTGTGAGCATTATTTGAAATTAGTGATTTGTTCTGAGTGTATGCTTTGATAGATCTATGGTACAACTACAAGTACACCTTGGGATGGATAATTGGTGGTACATTTTTGTTTATGTATGGCTAATTGGTAGTACATGCTGAAGGCAAATAATCTTTTTGCTTCCATCTGGAATGTGTTTACCTACTGGTTGTTGTTAGCATCTGGAAGATTACTACTACTACCTATAGCAATCTAACTAATATTTCTCTTCATATATGTATAGGCCACTGGTTCTTCTCATGTTGGCTCGGAATCGACCAATGATGACAATGTCACGTATGGCCACGATGAAGACAATCTCAATGCCGCATACAGAGCTGCATTGGAAACACTGAACCAAAACCATGCATGAAGGTGGGAGTCATCGCAAACAGATAATGCCATTTTGTGTTTGTAGAAGCTGCTGGTAGTTGCCACTTCTAACCTTTAGATAGTAAAGGTGCAGCCAACAAGTTGATGCCAGTTTTTGGGAAAGACAATCAACTAGTTGATGCTTTTGTGAAATTATTATTTATGTAGCTGTGGATGCAAGACCTATGGACATCTTAATTATGTAGCTGTGGATGCAAGACCTATGGGCATCTTAATTTGTGGCTGTTGATGCCAACCATGGACATCTAATCTATATGTATGTCATGTGGATGATGACAAATTGATGCAATATATTTGTGTTCTAGCTGAAAACCTTATAGAATCAGATGTCATGTTTGTGCCTACACTGTTACCATGAATATCGTATGAAATTATAAATAAATGAGGTGCTTCTGTGGCCTGGTGACTGCAATTATTTTCTGTCGGTATGTTGTAATTATACAGTTGGGAGGGGATGACAGGAAAACTGTAATTCTCCTGTCGTGGCTCCATCGACAGAAAAACCAATATTTCCTGTTGGTAGGAGTTTATTTTTCTGTCGGTTTAACACCGACAGGAAATTTCATTCCCTGTCGGTACACATATTTTCCCTGTTGTCATTTACCGACGGAAGCAAAAATTCTAAACTTGGTGACCCATAATTTTCCTGTCGACGCCCACCGACAAGAAAAATAGTAAACCGACAGTAAAATAATACCACCGACAGAAAAAAGTTATTCCCCTGTCGCTAGAGTTCTGTCGGTATACCGACAAAAAAATTATTTTTAATTTTCTTGGTTCTTTGCTTTTTTCTGTTGGTTTTTTACCTACAGTAAATTTTTGGTTTCCAGCCACACTCGCCACTAATCATGCATCCATCTCACACAAAAGCTTCATTTTTGTCCAATTGTCTCTAGCAATATAATGGAGTACTCGTCTACTAGGGTCGTGTGTTTAGCTCTGGCGTTGACCATGTCACGCCGTGCGCGGCGCAGAACTCGCAGCAGGACTTCGTGAACCCTCACAACGCGGCGCGCGCGGCCCGACCGTACGCCTTCCTGCAAGCATGCATTCAGGTGCACAGTGTGTACGTGTTTTTTATATACTTATTAGCGTATGCGTACCGGAGAGAATAATAGACTGTAACATGCATACTATAATAATAAATAAATAATGAGAATAATCGTTTTAATTTGGTGGTTATTTTTTCTATGGTTTCCTAAAGAGGGAGTTATTTTAACCAGAGATAATCTAGCAAGAAGAAATTGGAATGGAAATAATCTTTGTGTGTTTTGTTGTTCGAATGAAATAAGTCAACACCTTATCTTCGATTGTATTTACACTTTTTTTTTGGGGGGGGGGGGGGGGGGGGGGGCGAAAACCACCGAGAGATGTTCACTAGCTCTGTCATATGTTTGGTACAAACAGATGGGAAGGTCAAATAAATTATTGTTGTCCATAGAAGATGCATCCATTTGTTGAATAATATGGTTGGCAAGGAATGAAGTTGCTTTTATATGTGCCGATTCAAAACCTTTTTGCAAGTATTATTTAGAGGAACAAACTGATTAATTACGTTATTGGGCACACTTTGCAACAATTGTGGCCAAATGATGCTCAAATTGAATTTTTAGTTTTATTTTTTTATACACCCTACTGTAATAAATGGTCTGATTCTCTTGGCACAAGGATAAAGCTAAATTTGTCTCCTTTATCTAAATAAAAATAGTTTTTGGTGGTGAGCATGATAAGTGCTCTAGAATGCGGACGGTCATCTCGTCGTCCAGGGGTTATGATCTGGCAGGGAAGCACGCTTGTGTGTCCAACGTCTAACACATGTCTTTTCTTAACCATAATCTCATACAACATTCTCAATTTCTTCACATGCTGTTATATGGGTTATTTGCCATTAAAAAATCTCTAACAGTTTGGTAAAGCCACTCTTAATCTTGGTATTTTGGCAGTATAAACAAAAAGCTTCCTCCAATAACTCCCTGTTCTAACTCTTAATCTATCTAGGCTTGGAAAAAATGGAGGCATCCACACATAAAGATATGCAGACGACTGCTGCTTCCTGTCATGGGACACCATTTTTTCTTCTTCTTTGACACTCCGCCCGCTGCCACAACAGCCGGTAGAGGTTAGCCAGAATTGAAGCTGCAGACACTATTTTTGGAGAACACTGGGCAGTGCAAGCAATGGAGATTTTGTTTTGTAGGTTTTAGTTTTATAAGTTAGGGTACCAAGGATGGCCGGGAACGGTTCGCCATAGATACGGTGGCGACCATCGTGGCCACTGTGCCTAGGTGGTTCACAGGAATAGGATCTCCGTTATTTTTAACAATACTAGGAGGTAGAACAGGAAACAAAGTTTCTGTTTTTTTTGGAAGTTCAGTTGTGAGATAGGTGCCGGGAATAGCCAACTATGGGGTGGCTGATGGCAGTATGGCATGGGCGGCGACAAAAAAAATGTTCAAGTGGACCTATTTTTTTATTCCCTACGAGCAAACTATTGAAAATTGATAGTGATGGGGTTGTTTTTTTCTTTCCAATATTTATGGAAAATGTTACAAATCTTGATTTTTTTTTTAGTTTACCCATTTTGGGTACGCACGTAAGTTTCCAAGTCTGTTCGACTCAAATTTTAGGATTCAAATTTTAGTGTGGTAATTAAAACAGTATTTAAGAGTTGAGAGAGGCCAATTGTCTAGTTTTGGAGTTTGAGGTGGAAACCTAGACTCCAACGATAGCACTTGGACTAAAAGTGTTTTTTTCTTTTATAGTGAAAAGCATATGTTTTTTTCTTGTGCTGTGGCATAAAGATGTGATGTTGATAATATGGATCTATGACAATCCAATGGATCTTTGCTCGAGCCCCAGCTTGTGGTCACTGTCCTCTAGTAATCAAGGCCAAACAATTGTCTATGTGAACAGAAGTTTATGCATCTCTCCCACGGCAAGCCGGCCAATGCCACACATGCATGGTACTGCTTGGCAGACATTTTGACTTAACGGTTTCGTCGAGAACAAAATTATATGTGACACTGTCGCACAGCACTCCGCATGCGGCACCTGGTGATTACTTAACGCGTGTCTTTAGGGGCCCACAAAAGAAGGCGACCACCCGTGCTGTGCGGTTGACCGAAATTTTTATTTTTAGTCTTTTTTTTGAAAAAAAAATCATAAATATGCCCTTCGAGGTAAGATTTCAAAATCTGAACCCTTAGCTCGGCGCCATCGTTGCTGGCGCCGAGGTCTTGGGCTCGACGCAGACGTGGCGGTGACTTGGCAGGTAGCTCGGCACCGTAGATCCTGGCGCCGTAGATCTTGGCGCTAAGCTTGGCGCCGTGGTTACTGGCGCCGAGGTGGTGTTTTAACGGCGCACCCAACCTTCCTGCCCGAGCTTTTTCCTCTTCTTTCTCCTCCCTCGCCTTGCCATCGCATCCGTCATCTGCGCACCGCCGCCTCGCAGCCTCCGCCTGCTCTTCCTCTCCCCTGTCTGCGACCTCCACCACCTGTGCCCTCCGCCGAACGCTGCGCGGCCCGTAGGGCGCGGCGGCGCTCCGGCCCACCTCCGGCCAGCTGCAACGACACCACGCTGGAGCGGCCCCTCCCCTCCTGCCTGCGCCCTCCCCCGGCCGCGCGGCACGGCACACAGGGCGCCGCTGCGCCACGCTGCACCAACGCGGCCGGGGCACGCCGCGGCCCTGCAACAGAGCCGGCTCGCCTCCGGCCATCTCCCTCGCGGTACATCATCCTCGCGTACTCCTGCAGCAGCGACGGCCACGCCCACCGCCCGCAGGCGCAGGGAGGCACCAAGCATCCTCCGCCGTCGCCCAGGGAGATGCGAGCAGCAGGTAGGCTCTCCTTTTTTTTCTCTCTTTTTATTTCCTCAATTTTCCCATATGATATATTGATATGCACATGAAAATTCATTTGCAGGGCCACTCCCTCTCACTGATAGTGTCTACCTCCTCCTCCTGCATCATGAGTCAGTTTACTGGGTCTACCAAGGCCACGCAAGTTCACTGATTAAGAACTTTGTGAATGAGAAATTCACTGGTGGTAGCATAAGAGAGCACATTTTGAAGATGAACACTACGGCATCTAAGCTAAAGGAAATGAATTTGAAGGAGGAGGATTTCCTGATTCATTTGATTTTTGCTTCTTTGCCAAAAGAATATGCCACCTTCATTGTGAATTACAATATGCAGCCTGAAAGATGGGGCATAGAAAGACTCATCTCAATGTGTGCTCAAGAAGAGGAGAGGATAAAGTCCTCACAAGGTGAATCCGCTCATTTTGTGAAGGATAACAAAAGAAAGAACTTTAATGGCAAGAATTCTAAACCACAAGGGAAACCTAAGTGGGATAAGGCCTCTTCCTCCAATTCACAGGGAAAGAAACCCCAGGATTTTGAGAATCAGCAGTATGGTGGAGCTGAAAAAGATCAGTGCAAGCACTGCTTTAAGAAGGGACACTACAAGAGGGATTGTCCAGACTTCCTGAAATCTCTGCTAAAGAAAGGTGATGAATTTATTACATTTGTAGATGAATCCCTGTATTTATGTTATGATAAATCCACTTGGTGGGTTGATTCAGGTGCAACTACTCATGTTGCAAATTCCTTACAGGGAGATGCGAGCAGCAGGTAGGCTCTCCTTTTTTTCTCTCTTTTTATTTCCTCAATTTTCCCATATGATATATTGATATGCACATGAAAATTCATTTGCACGGCCACTCCCTCTCGCTGATAGTGTCTACCTCCTCCTCCTCCTGAATCATGTGACAGGCACGAGCAAACCACTTGAAGTATATTGTTAATTCTATGAAGATAAAAAGGGAAACAGAAAGATAAGGTGCATATAGGTTACTGTTATTACACTATCTCAGGACTTGTTTGTTTACTGCGCTTTCTGTAAATAATGACATAAGGATATAGTTGGATTTGGTCATAATACCTAATACAGTTTGATATTACTGTTAGATCTTTCATCTGCCGTCACACTGCCTATTACTCAATTAATCAACCATGAAATCACAAGTTCACAAGATGCGTTATTTCCAAAAGATATATGACAAATTTTAGAAGCTCACAATGTTAATCAACCATGAAATCAGGTTGGTGGTGAAAAGATGTATGACAAAGCACAGAGGGGTGAAACAGTAGAGCTTTCACCAAGATGTATATCAATATACCAATTTGATATTGAGCGCAGTTTGGAAGATAGGTATTCTTACATTCCTCTTTTCCTACTTTTGAATTCATAGCAGATAACAAATATATGGTCGTCGACGGGTGCGAAGGGTAAGGAAGCTAGTCGAACCAACTAGAATCCGTTTAGGTAGTTGGAATGTAGGGTCACTTACAGGTAAGTTAAGAGAATTAGTTGATACCACGACTAGGAGGGGTGTAAATATATTATACGTTCAAGAGACTAAATGGAAGGGTCAGAAGGCGAAGGAGGTGGACAATACAGGTTTCAAGCTTTGGTACACAGGGACAGTCGCGAATAGAAATGGAGTAGGAGTTTTGATTGATAAGAGCCTCAAGAATGGTGTGGTGGGAGTGACAAGGCAAGGAGATAGGATTATCTTAGTCAAGCTTGTCGTTGGTGATATGGTCTTGAACGTAATTAGTGCGTATGCCCCCCAAGTAGGCCTCGACGAGAGTGCTAAGAGACAGTTCTGGGAAGACTTAGATGGCCTGGTTAGAGCTATACCTAGTAGTGAGAAGCTTTTTATAGGAGGAGATTTTAATGGGCATGTAGGTACTACAAGCGCAGGTTTTGAGATAGTTTATGGAGGTTTTGGGTATGGTAGTAGGAATCAGGAGGGGGAGGAAGTTCTGGACTTCGCGGTAGCTTTTGACCTGATGATAGCCAACACTTTCTTTAGAAAGAGAGAATCTCATCTAGTAGCGGACAACACTGTAGCCAGATTGACTTTGTCCTCGCAAGAAGAAAGGACAAACGAGCATGCTTGGATTGTAAGGTGATACCAGGGGAGTGTGTTGTTTCTCAACATAAGCTTTTGGTGGTAGATTTTCGTTTTCAGGTACATGCCCATAGGGATAAACAAGCTAAGATTGAAAGAACAAAGTGGTGGAAACTGAAAGGGGGGACATCAGAGATATTCAGGGAAAGGGTTATCAAAGAGGACTCTTGGAAGGAAGAAGACGACATAAACAACATGTGGGACAAGATGGCAACCAACATTCGGAAGGTGGCCTCAGAGGTGTGTGGAGTAACCAAAGGAAGTGAACGTGAGGCTAAAGATACTTGGTGGTGGAACGAGGAAGTCCAAATGACTAGGGTTCATGAGAGAAAGACACGGGACTTCAACCAAGTTAAGTGCATTAAGGATGAAAGGGAGCATCTCTTGGTGAAGGAGGATGAGATCCGGCATCGATGGCAAGAGTGTTTTGACAAATTGTTCAATGGTGAGAATATGGACACAACCTTTCAGTTGTATGACTCTTTTGATGACACCAATAGACGCTTTGTGCGGAGAATCCAAGAATCTAAGGTCAGAGAGGCGTTGAAAAGGATAAAAGGAGGTAAGGCGATGGGACCGGATGGTATCCCAATCGAGGTGTGGAGATGCCTCGGGGACATAGCTATAGTATGGCTAACCAAGCTGTTCAACCATATTTTTCGATCGAACAAGATGCCTGATGAGTGGAGGAGAAGTATATTGGCACCGATCTACAAAAATAAAGGGGATATTCAAAGTTGTACGAATTACCGGGGAATTAAGTTGATGAGCCATACTATGAAGCTATGGGAGAGAGTTATCGAGCATCGCTTGAGAGCAATAACGCGGGTCTTTATGAACCAATTTGGTTTCATGCCTGGAAGGTCAACCATGGAAGCCATTTTCTTAATAAGACAAGTTATGGAGCGGTATAGGGAGAAGAAGAAGGACCTACACATGGTTTTTATTGACTTGGAGAAGGCTTATGATAAAATACCAAGGAATGTTATGTGGTGGGCTTTGGACAAACATAAAGTCCCAACGAAGTACGTCGGGCTCATTAAGGACATGTACAACAATGTTGTGACTAGAGTTCGAACAAGTGATGGAGACACGGATGACTTCCTGATTAGGATAGGACTACATCAAGGGTCAGCTTCCCTGGGCGTAGCCCTAAAATTTGTCCTTTGATTCGCATAAAACGTTTCTACGTTCCAGTACCAGTCATCTCTTTGATGATGCTGATAATAGTTGGGATTATGGCTTTCCCAAGTTCGATAATCCCGACATTTGCATCTCTCCTTTTTAAATACATCTTGCATGCGCCGTATGCGTTCCTACAGAAATCACTACTGTTGGCTCAGGATTAGTTGAAACGAATCTGCATGCAAACAAAATGAATGAAATGTGACTAACATAGTGACACCAATTTGTGAGATGGTTCTTTATATTGTCATATCAAAGTTTTCATGTGCTTAGAGTTCTCAAGGGGAAAAGAAAAGTTGAGGAAATATTACTTGCTACCATGTATGACCTTGGCTGCTTCATACTAACATTTTTGCTAAGTCAATAATCCATACAAATTGATGTTTTTCTGGAACTTCATGTTCATCTCTAAGAAGCAACTCAATAATAACTGTTGGATTGATCTCCCACGCCATTAGGCCCAATGGCCTTTGGGCCTTGTTCTCGCGCCCTGATCGGGGGCGCCCAACCCTACATGGTTGGTGGGCCCCCGTCACACAGCGCTATAAAGGAAAGGTGGGGGCCGGGGCTCGCAGTACGAGGTTCACCGCGCCACCAGTCATCCCACCGACATCCTAACCCTAACCCGATCTTGAGAAGGGGCGCTGCCGCGATGGGAAGCACCACCGACGCCGACAACGCCACCCCGACGCACACGCCACCGCCAAGGGTGCCACTGCACCGACTCCTCTCTCTCCACCGAACGTCGTTGCCGGAGCGCAGATGGCGTCCGCGAACGAGTCCGTGACCGGCGCTTCCACCACTCCGACGGCTTCGACCACTACAGCCTTCGATGGCTTGTGACTTCCTATTCCACCTACCCCTCTTCTTCCTTTTATATCTCTGTAGTTCATGCATTAGGTTTTGTGTATATACTGTGAAGCTTGAACATGTATTCCTATTCTATATACCCGATCTGGTGAACTTGACTCGATTGAGTCCTAAGAAATCTAACAATGGTACCGGAGCTAGGTTAGAGAAGAAACCGGATTGGGAAAAAGAAAATAGAAAGAAGAACAGAGACATTCGTTTTCGAATCAGGCGAAAGAAAAAAATCAAATCAAACCGATTTCAAATCGGTCAAAGTAACCCGAACCCTAGACCCAAATCCGAAGAGGGAAGAAGGGGAAGAAGAAAGAAAAGAAGGGTCGGAACCCTAACCCTAACCCTAGTTTTCCATTCGGATGAACGAAAAGAAAAGAAATCAAAGAACAGAAAACCGAATCGGCAAAATCAAATCGAAAAGCAAATCCCTAACCCTAATTTTCCCCATCCCACCACGGGTTAATCCCAGAAGAGAGAAAGGATGGGGAAGAAGGTAAAAAGGGGGCGGACTCACCTTCGTCGGCGCGGGAGAAGAAGAGCCGAACCTCACCTTAGCCGGCGCGGGAGAAGAAGAGCCGATTCGGGGCGCTGTTCACCGAGCTCGGCCAAAGGGGCGCCGCGGCCTGGCCGCTCGATGGCGGCGTGCTCACCCGTTGGGGAGCACATGCACCGGCGAGGGGGCCGGCGATGGCGCCATGCTCGCTCCACCACCCGCTCGCCTCGCTGCTGTGTGAGGAGCGAAGAGAGAGAGGCCGAGAGAGAGAAGTGAACTAGGGTTTGGAGGGCGCGGCTGCGGGCGGGGTTTTTGTTCTCCCTATCCGCGCGCGCGACCGTCCAATCAGAACCAATGGTCACGGATGCTCGGGCCGTCGCCGGCCCAGGCGGGCACGAGCGTGCGTGGCACTTTGCCGGCCCAGGCCCAGGTTGCGACCTAGGTGCGGCCTGTGCGGGCGTGGACAGATGGGCCGCTGCAGCGCGCGCTGCTGGCTGGGCCACGCGTATGGGCGAGCTGGGCCGCGCTGGGATGAAATGAAAGAAAAATTTTGTTATTATTTTCCAGGAGCAATTTTAATACATATTTTTTGTTGAATTTGAATGATTTTGATACAATTTTTTCTATTATCCAACGATATTTTGCCAGAAAACAGTAAAGTACTTATTGCTTCTGGAAAAATAATAATATGAAAAGATTATTAATGTTTCCGCTGTGTATGATAATTTTTGTTCTCTTTTGATTAAATTTGAACCAACGGAATAATTTAATTTAAGAGAAGTGATGAATTTATGATAATTTTGATAAGATTATGATGTTGTTATTTTCGGACCAACGTTGTTAATGACAATATTATAATTTTGATCCATGAGAAATTGTGCATTAATTTTACTTCTGCCCAACGGTGATGTAAAATGTTTGCATGGATGAATTATAAGTTTTAATTTGACCAACGTTGAGTTAAAGCATGAAATTTTATGTATAAATGTTTCTTACTTACTCTGGTGTGATTTCAGGAGGCAAATGCATTGTGAACATTGCCAACATCCCGACACTCAATGGAACCAATCACCGTGTGTGGCGGGAGAAGTATGAATTGGAACTTGCGTTGGGAGAGGTCGATTTTGCCATCACCTCACCGTGTCCTACTGAGCCAGAGGACCCAGTGAGAGGTGAAAATGAATCTGACGTTGATTTTGCTGCTCGAAAGCGTGATCATGCTGAAATAAGAATGAAATATGACCTTAAACATAGGCAATAGACTCTCTCCATCCGCAAGTGCCTGTTGTAGAAGAACAGATAAGGGGCTCAATCCCTGAATGTGCTACTACCAAAGAATATCTTGAGAAAATCAAGAGTCAGTTTACTGGGTCTACCAAGGCCACGCAAGTTCACTGATTAAGAACCTTGTGAATGAGAAATTCACTGGTGGTAGCATAAGAGAGCACATTTTGAAGATGAACACTACGGCATCTAAGCTAAAGGAAATGAATTTGAAGGAGGAGGATTTCCTGATTCATTTGATTTTTGCTTCTTTGCCAAAAGAATATGACACCTTCATTGTGAATTACAATATGCAGCCTGAAAGATGGGGCATAGAAAGACTCATCTCAATGTGTGCTCAAGAAGAGGAGAGGATAAAGTCCTCACAAGGTGAATCCGCTCATTTTGTGAAGGATAACAAAAGAAAGAACTTTAATGGCAAGAATTCTAAACCACAAGGGAAACCTAAGTGGGATAAGGCCTCTTCCTCCAATTCACAGGGAAAGAAACCCCAGGATTTTGAGAATCAGCAGTATGGTGGAGCTGAAAAAGATCAGTGCAAGCACTGCTTCAAGAAGGGACACTACAAGAGGGATTGTCCAGACTTCCTGAAATCTCTGCTAAAGAAAGGTGATGAATTTATTACATTTGTAGATGAATCCCTGTATTTATGTTATGATAAATCCACTTGGTGGGTTGATTTAGGTGCAACTACTCATGTTGCAAATTCCTTACAGGGAGATGCGAGCAGCAGGTAGGCTCTCCTTTTTTTTCTCTCTTTTTATTTCCTCAATTTTCCCATATGATATATTGATATGCACATGAAAATTCATTTGCACGGCCACTCCCTCTCGCTGATAGTGTCTACCTCCTCCTCCTGCATCATGTGACAGGCACGAGCAAACCACTTGAAGTATATTGTTAATTCTATGAAGATAAAAAAGGGAAACAGAAAGATAAGGTGCATATAGGTTACTGTTATTACACTATCTCAGGACTTGTTTGTTTACTGCGCTTTCTGTAAATAATGACATAAGGATATAGTTGGATTTGGTCATAATACCTAATACAGTTTGATATTACTGTTAGATCTTTCATCTGCCGTCACACTGCCTATTACTCAATTAATCAACCATGAAATCACAAGTTCACAAGTTGCGTTATTTCCAAAAGATATATGACAAATTTTAGAAGCTCACAATGTTAATCAACCATGAAATCAGGTTGGTGGTGAAAAGATGTATGACAAAGCACGGAGGGGTGAAACAGTAGAGCTTTCACCAAGACGTATATCAATATACCAATTTGATATTGAGCGCAGTTTGGAAGATAGGTATTCTTACATTCCTCTTTTCCTACTTTTGAATTCATAGCAGATAATAAATATCTGGTCGTCGATGGGTGCGAAGGGTAAGGAAGCTAGTCAAACCAACTAGGATCCGTTTAGGTAGTTGGAATGTAGGGTCACTTACAGGTAAGTTAAGAGAATTAGTTGATACCACGACTAGGAGGCGTGTAAATATATTATGCGTTCAAGAGATTAAATGGAAGGGTCAGAAGGCGAAGGAGGTGGACAATACAGGTTTCAAGCTTTGGTACACAGGGACAGTCGCGAATAGAAATGGAGTAGGAGTTTTGATTGATAAGAGCCTCAAGAATGGTGTGGTGGGAGTGACAAGGCAATGAGATAGGATTATCTTAGTCAAGCTTGTCGTTGGTGATATGGTCTTGAACGTAATTAGTGCGTATGCCCCCCAAGTAGGCCTCGACGAGAGTGCTAAGAGACAGTTCTGGGAAGACTTAGATGGCCTGATTAGAGCTATACCTAGTAGTGAGAAGCTTTTTATAGGAGGAGATCTTAATGGGCATGTAGGTACTATAAGCACAGGTTTCGAGGCAGTTCATGGTGGTTTTGGGTATGGTAGTAGGAATCAGGAGGGGGAGGAAGTTCTGGACTTCGCGGTAGCTTTTGACCTGATGATAGCCAACACTTTCTTTAGAAAGAGAGAATCTCATCTAGTGACCTTCAGTAGCGGACAACACTGTAGCCAGATTGACTTTGTCCTCGCAAGAAGAAAGGACAAATGAGCATGCTTAGATTGTAAGGTGATACCAGGGGAGTGTGTTGTTTCTCAACATAAGCTTTTGGTGGCAGATTTTCATTTTTAGGTGCGTGCCCGTAGGGATAAACAAGCTAAGATTGAAAGAACAAAGTGGTGGAAACTGAAAGGCGAGACGTCAGAGATATTCAGGGAAAGGGTTATCAAAGAGGGCTCTTGGAAGGAAGAAGACGACATAAACAACATGTGGGACAAGATGGCAACCAACATTCGGAAGGTGGCCTCAGAGGTGTGTGGAGTAACCAAAGGAAGTGGATGCGAGGCTAAATATACTTGGTGGTAGAATGAGGAAGTCCAAATGGCTATTAAGGAGAAGAAAGAATGCTATAGACGCTTGTACCATGACAGGAGTGTGGACAACATAGAGAAGTACAAGGTGGCAAAGAAGACTGCAAAGTGAGCTGTAAGTGTGGCAAAGGGTATAGCGTACGAGGATCTTTACCAACATTTGAGTACGAAGGAAGGAGAGAAGGACATTTATAGGATGGCTAGGGTTCATGAGAGAAAGACACGGGACTTCAACCAAGTTAAGTGCATTAAGGATGAAAGGGAGCATCTCTTGGTGAAGGAGGATGAGATCCGACATCGATGGCAAGAGTGTTTTGACAAATTGTTCAATGGTGAGAATATGGACACAACCTTTCAGTTGGATGACTCTTTTGATGACACCAATAGACGCTTTGTGCGGAGAATCCAAGAATCTAAGGTCAGAGAGGCGTTGAAAAGGATAAAAGGAGGTAAGGCGATGGGACCGGATGGTATCCCAATCGAGGTGTGGAGATGCCTCGGGGACATAGCTATAGTATGGCTAACCAAGCTGTTCAACCATATTTTTCGATCGAACAAGATGCCTGATGAGTGGAGGAGAAGTATATTGGTACCGATCTACAAAAATAAAGGGGATATTCAAAGTTGTATGAATTACCGGGGAATTAAGTTGATGAGCCATACTATGAAGCTATGGGAGAGAGTTATCGAGCATCGCTTGAGAGCAATAACGCGGGTCTCTATGAACCAATTTTGTTTCATGCCCGGAAGGTCAACCATGGAAGCCATTTTCTTAATAAGACAAGTTATGGAGCGGTATAGGGAGAAGAAGAAGGACCTACACATGGTTTTTATTGACTTGGAGAAGGCTTATGATAAAATACCAAGGAATGTTATGTGGTGGGCTTTGGACAAACATAAAGTCCCAACGAAGTACGTCGGGCTCATTAAGGACATGTACAACAATGTTGTGACTAGAGTTCGAACAAGTGATGGAGACACGGATGACTTCCCAATTAGGATAGGACTACATCAAGGGTCAGCTTTGAGCCCTTATTTGTTTGCTTTAGTGATGGATGAGCTCACAAGGGACATACAAGGGGACATCCCTTGGTGTATGCTTTTCGCGGACGACGTAGTGCTAGTTGATGAAAGCCGGACAGGAGTAAATCAGAAACTGGAGTTATGGTGGGAGACTTTGGGGTCCAAAGGTTTTAGACTCAGTAGAACTAAAACTGAGTATATGAGATGTGACTTCGGCACTACTACTCGGGAGGAGGAAGATGTTAGTTTGGAAGGTCAAGTAGTGCCTAGGAATGATACCTTTCGATATTTTGGATCAATGCTACAGAGGGACGGGGATATTGATGAAGATGTTAGCCATAGAATCAAAGCAGGGTGGATGAAGTGGCGGCAATCGTCTGGTGTCCTATGTGACAAAAGGGTACCACAGAAGCTAAAAGGCAAGTTTTATAGATGGCGATTAGACCTGCTATGTTGTATGGTGCAGAATGTTGGCCTACGAAAAGACGTCATGTTCAACAGCTAAGTGTCGCGGAAATGCGTATGTTGCGTTGGATTTGCGGTCATAAAAGAAGGGATCGAGAGTTCGGAACGATGATATACGTGATACATTAGGGGTAGCGCCAATTGAAGAAAAGCTTGTCCAATACCGGTTGAGATGGTTTGGACATGTGCAACGAAGACCTCTAGAGGCACCGGTGCGTAGTGGAATCCTAAGCCAGGATAGTAACGTGAAGAGAGGCAGAGGAAGACCGAAGTTGACTTGGGTAGAGGCAATAAAAGGAGACTTGAAAGGATGGAATATACCCAAAGACTTAGCCTTAGATAGGAGTGCTTGGAAGACAGTTATTCATGTGCCTGAACCTTGATTGCTTCTGATGGGTTTCAACTCTAGCCTACCCCAACTTGTTTGGGACTTAAAGGCTTTGTTGTTGTTGTTGTTGTTGTTCGTATAATTACCTGTACTCCTCTTGATGATGTTTTTTGGGTTGCATTCTACAGACAGAATTTGATATTTCGTGTTACTTGCTCAAAAGGAACATACATTCGGTCCCTATGTGTTTTGGGCCTATGCTTATGCACCCTGCTTATACTTGCTCTGCCAAAGTTTTAACCGAGTCTACCATCTTGGTCAATTGGCATACATACTAATAGTACTCACTTGGAACTTACCCTTACTAGCAGGCCCAAGTTTGATATTCATATTTCACAAGTATTATTTTCATGTCTTTGGGCTGGAAGTTTTTTTTTTTAAAATAACTTAGCTATTTTACTGAAGTTGGCTAGTTTCATGTATTTGTTGCACTGAACCCAAATACTTGTTCCTACACTTTTTTCTTGATGTAGTTTAAGATATTACTCTTGTCGTTTAATTGTAGAATAACCCCATGCTCCTTTTTTCCCTCATTTTCATTTTAGTAACTGTTCTTATCCATCGACATCTCTTTTATGCTAATATATTTCGGTGACCAAATTCAGTCTATACATTTTCCTGCAGCTGTGCTCATTTAACTGCCTTGCGGAGAGACTCAATAGGTAATTTTCTGTTCTGTGCCTCTTGGCTACTGTCTACATGGTTCAGCTGTAGTTCTAGTCCAGTGAAGATTTGTTGCTTGTGAAGGTTTCTAAGGCTTATTTTGCAGGTGAATACTCGGTCAATGATGCTTGGAACTTCAATGAGCTTGAGCAACAAATCACCAAGGGATATTTATGACCATTAATTAAACCTTCCTTCTGGACTCTGGAAGATGCAAGCTAGGTAGCATGCGGCTTGCAACCAGTGGCCATGTCATTTGCCACCAATTATATAGAAACTAGCGGGTAACCCCGCGCTTCGCGGGCAGGAGACTAACAATGTATAACAGTTTTAGATGCAGTGGCAAAGGTGGTATATATCAGTCAATTATGATTTAAACACTCCATTTTAACACGTTGCACGGGCTAGAAATGCAGAAGCAATAAGTCGTCCTTTTATTGCCTAATAGCATATAAGCACGTACAAATGTGTGTGTATTTCCTCTTGCATACCAAGCCGCAAATAAAGTCTGCGTACAAAGGTACTTGAGCAAACATACTGCTGTTACATATGAATAGCATAACCAAAATAGGTAAACTCGCTAAGCTGCTAAAAATTCGCTACCCTTGTCAAATTGGAGAAGCGTGAAGCACACATGGTGGAAGGATGTCCTGACGATGATGCCAAGAGGTTGGAGCTATGAGCACTATAAGCCTTTGATGAGTTGACTGATCGAGTCTGACACACTGTGGTCATAAGAAAGATCAAACTATGAATTGACAGGCCAGGTGTGGAAAAAAAAACTACAGCAAGACTGCAGAGATGAGTATTCAGTAAGAGCAGAAGGCAACGGGATTATGACAAAGCACACCGCAAAAGTTGCAAACTTTGCATAATGATGGATTACAAATAATAATGCCGTTCTTGTTAATGATCTGTTGCTTTCAAACCTTGAATTTGTGAACCAAAGATGAGATAGTGGCAACCGCATGATCACCTAAAAATATTATTGGAATAAGGGAGTATGTAGTGGCTACCGGGCACTATGGCTGTGTTTAGTTGTAGGAATTTGGATTTTGGGCTACTGTAGCACGTTCGTTTTTATTTGGCAAATAGTGTTCAAACATGGACTAATTAGGCTCAAAATGTTCGTCTCGCAATTTCCCACCAAACTGTGCAATTAGTTTTTTCTTTTCGTCTACATTTAATGCTCCATGCACGAGCCGCAAACATTCGATGTGACAGGTACTGTAGCAACTTTTTGGAAGTTGGGGTGGAACTAAACAAGGGCTATATAACATTTTGCTCTACAATCAACAGGTAATTAGCAAATCAGGCTACTGCTGTAGGAAAGTAGAAAGGCGGAATAATGAAACAGATAGTGCTGAAAAGAAGTAAAATATGCAGAAATAAAGAAAGACACGATGCACCAATTTTAGAAGGGAGGAATTTGTACCTGCAGACTATGTACGCAGCGTAGTTTTAGTTTTCAGAAACGGCAATAGTACGTAGGAGGTCGTGCGCTTTGTTATGTAGCCAAATCTTCTAAGTTAAAATATCCTTTTTCCTAATCACCCTATGGAAGAAGAATGGCAAATGTTTGAAATTAAAAGAGGTCATGATGAAATGTTGAACAAACACTATGGGAGAACGCAAATTTGCCGAGTGCCGCCAGCTTTGCCGAGTGCCAAAAATCGGGCACTCGGCGAAGCCACTCTTTGCCGAGTGCCGGACTGGGTGGCACTCGGCAAAGTCTAGCACTCGGCAAAGAGTGGCTTTGCCGAGTGCCACAGAGTGCCCGGCACTCGGCAAAGGGCGGCACTCGGCAAAAGCCCACTTTGCCGAGTGCAACACTCGGCAAAGAGTGGCACTCGGCAAAAAAATGGCACTTGACGGCCGAGCCCGCCCACACCGTCAATTTTTTTTTAAAAAAAATTCTTTGCCGAGTGCCAAGGCCCTGCACTCGGTAAAGATCCCTTCTTTGCCGAGTGCCACTTCCTGGCACTCAGCAAATGACCTCTTTGCCGAGTGCCAGGGCCGGCACTCGGCAAAATATTTTTTTGGGTTTTTTTGACCCATTTTTTTGTGAGGCCTTCCCACATTATTTAAAACTCCATGTTCAAATTTGCGACAATTTTGACTTTTTTTGCTATATTTTGTTAGTTTTTTTGTTTCGTTGAATTTTATGGAATATTTCAAATTTGAACTGCATGTGCATGGAATAATCTAATTTGGTCGTTCAAAAAATGATATTCATGATATTTGGTGTATGTTGAGGTCGTATCCAGGAACTCACATGAAATTTCGAGCATCTTGTTGACGTAACATGACGAGGTACCTGCGGGAAAAGTGTATTTAAATTATATAAAATCTGAACGAAGTCCAAAAATGACGAAACTTGTCGGGGCGTCGTGTTATCGCATGTAGAGTCTATGGTAAAAAATTGAGAAGGTTTCGAGTAAGTTGCGATGTCGGATGCCTAAAACCCAGACATCTCCGCATGTAGACACCCTCCCCACCCCGGCCGACGGCCGGCCACCGGATCCGGGGCGCCTCGGCCGCGCCCGACGCAGGCGCCCCCTGCCCGCCCTCGCCCCACCCCGGCCGCGCCCCACTCCGGCGCCGCCCCGCCCCGCCCCACCCCGGTCGGCCTCCGGCCACTGGTTCTGGGCCGCCCCAGCTACTCGGCGCCCCGCAGCGGCGCGCCCGGCCACGCCCCGCCTGCCCAGCGCTAGCCCAAGGCAGCGGCCCTGGCGAGCCCGCCGCGGCCCTGGAAGAAGGAGGAAGAAGGTAGCAGGAAGAGGAAGGAGGAAGAAGAAGGAGGAAGAAAAAGGAAGAAGAAGGAAGAAGAAGAGAAGGAAGAAAAAGGAGGAGGAAGAAGGAGAAGAAGAAGGAAGAAGAAGAAGGAAGAAAAAGGAGGAGGAAGAAGGAGAAGAAAAAGGAAGAAGAAGGAGGAGGAAGAAGGAGGAGGAGAAGGGGAGAGGGGGAGGAAGCCGAGGTGGAGGGGACGAACGTTCGTCCACGTTGTTCGTCCATGTCGTCCACGCCATTCGTCCACGCCGTCATCCCCGCCCTCGCCAGAGGAGAAGGTAAAGCCGCAGGGTTGTCGGCCATTGCGCCGTTTATGTCGTTGACGGCCTTTGTGCCGGGTTTGTGGTTGTGTTGGCCATCGTGCCCCAAATGTGGACGTCGGCCATCATGCCGACGGTTTTTATTGCAGGTTTTGGAAACGTCCCCGTGCAGGGGAGGTGCTGCCGAAATTTTCAACTTTTCTTTAAACTCCTTACATTTTTATCTTGTCACTCACGTGCAATATCTTCTTTTTTGTGCAGCGGACATCGGGGGCGGCGTCGAACCAGGTCAGAGGGTCGCCGGCATCGCAAGTCGGGCCATCCGCACCCTGACCGTCGCCGGGATCGCACGCTGGGGCACAGTCGCCGTGAGCCACTTGCGGACTAGTTTCTATGTATCGAACTTGTGAACTTGTGGTTTGTAATAAATTGTGGATTTCGGACAAATTTGGTCGTTTGTAATATATAAATGTGGTTTGTAATTTATTGCCGTTGAATTGTGGTTTCTATTATATATATATATGCATTGTTGTTTAAATTGAAAAGCAAAAAACAAAAAAAAAAGAAATTTAGAGGTGGCTTTGCCGAGTGCAATGACCATTGCACTCGGCAAAGAAAATTAAAAAAATAATAATAAAACACGCTTTCCGAGTGCAATGGTCATTGCACTCGACAAAGAAATTTAAAAAAAAATAAATAAAAAACACCCTTTGCCGAGTGCCGGTGATGTGGCACTCGGCAAAGATGTTAAAAAAAATAGATTTCTTTGCCGAGTGCCGGAGCTGTGGCACTCGACAAAGAGTTTTTTTTATTTTAAAAAAATAGACGGCGTCGGCCGTCGGCCGACGGCGTCAAATCTTTGCCGAGTGCCCGCACGACACTCGGCAAAGCCTTTGCCGAGTGCCCAAAATTTGGCACTCGGCAACGCAGCCTTTACCGGAAGGGGATTCGACGGAGGCTCTTTGCCGAGTGTTGCACTCGGCAAAGGCTTTGCCGAGTGCAAAGCTGCCTTTGCCGAGTGCAACAGGCACTCGGCAAAGAGCCCGCCTCCAGTAGTGAAAAGTGTAACATTGTCCAGCAAAGAATTTTGGCTACCTTGATTTGGTTGTAATGCAGACCTACAATTATGTCCTTCACAGAACCTATTGTCAGGATGGAAACATAACACCTGTTAGCTAAACCGAAGCAGCACAGAGCCAGAATTAATGTTTAAAATAATGGAATGTTTGTTTTTTTATGAGATCAATCTATATAAACAGCTTCATGTCCTTTTCTATTTTCGTGACTGCTTTCAAAGAATAGGACGTAGACTTGTATCATTTTTATTATAATATGGTGGCACATACAGGGGAAGGTTCACATAAATCTACAAGGCAAGAAGAATTATAGGTCGATGGGAGCGACTGATATGAAATCATAGAATGGAAAGAATATTAGGGGAAAAAATAGATCTGTTTTAGTTCAACTCAATCAATCAACAATTCTCAGCGTGGTCATGACCACGTGGGAAGTCCTTGATGTAAGTAGATAATGACCTGACAATTTAATAACAAAAACCATTAATGTGCAGCATGTAAAATCAAATCTTTTGAGGTAACATCTAGTTTAGTAACACAAAACAATCAATGTGGTGGCTGCGAGGTTTAATTGGACCCCTGTCACGTGGCGGCTGCGCACTGAAATCTACGAAGTGGACACCTGGGAAAAAAGAAATCATTCTGTAGTAAGCATCAAAACCAAGATGAGGGGCAACAGGTTACTCTTATGATCGTAGCCCAGCATGACTTTGTCGCAAATAAGAAGTTATGTAGTGTATGAGAAGGATCATCACAATTTTTTCTGTGCAGAGAAAATACATTGTCAAATTCTGTTCAGCAACTGAACAAAACATGTTTTTTTCGGTGAAGAAACATTGCGTTAGATTATCCGGTAGAAGATGAAATTGCACTGCAGCAATGAACAAAACTAATGGATATGACAGCTAACTGAAAGGAGAAAGTAATTTATTGGCTAATGGACAACTAACATCTATGTGTTTGAATGACATACACAAAGATTCGTTTTTCTGAATGCTCAGAGATGTAAATGAGCTTGCAGAACCAAAATGAGTAAACATGATTTTCCTCGTGCCTGTCACATGATGGAGGAGGAGGAGGTAGACACTATCAGCGAGAGGGAGTGGCCCTGCAAATGAATTTTCATGAGCATATCAATATATGATATGGGAAAATTGAGGAAATAAAAAGAGAGAAAAAAGGAGAGCCTACCTGCTGCTCGCATCTCCCTGGGTGACGGCGGAGGACGCTTGGTGCCTCCTTGCGCCTGCGGGCGGTGGGCGCGGCCGTCGCTGCTGCAGGAGTACGCGAGGACGAAGCGCCGCGAGGGAGATGGCCGGAGGCGGGCCGGCGCTGTTGCGGGGCCGCGGCGTGCCACGGCCGTGTTGGTGCAGCGTGGCGCAGCGGCGCCCTGCGTGCCGCGCCGCGCGGCCAGGGAGGGCGCAGGCACGAGGGGAGGGGGGAGCTCCGACGTGGTGTCGTCGCAGTTGGCCAGAGGTGGGCCGGAGTGCCGCCGCGCTCTATGGGCCGCACAGCGTTCGGCGGAGGGCACATGCGGTGGAGGTCGTAGACGGGGGAGAGGAAGAGCAGGCGGAGGCTGTGAGGCAGCGGTGCACAAATGACGGATGCGACGGCGAGGTGAGGGAGGAGAAAGAAGAGGAATAAGGCTTGGGCAGGAAGGTTGGGGCGGAGTTACAACACCGCCTCGGCGTCAGTAACCACGGCGCCAGGATATACGGCGCCAGGATCTACGGTGCCGAGCTGCCTGCCAAGTTACCGCCACATCTGCGTTGAGCCCAAGACCTCGGCGCCAGCAACGATGGCGCTGAGCTAATGGTCCCGATTTTGAAATCTTACGTCAAGGACATATTTGTGAATTTTTTTCAAAAATAGGGCAAAAAAAAATAAAAAATTCGGTGCGGTTGAGCGAGTCCGTGATTCGTGTGAAACTGCGAGATCCAAACCAACAGATGGAGCAAACAGGACTCATGTTACATGATCATAGGGTGTCGCATGCAGGATGCTGTGCAGTGGTGTTGCAAAGATTTTTTTTTCCCGTTTTGTCGTCTGGGGTTAGTGGTGCAGGGTGGTGATCGGCGGGGCAGTGGTACTTTTGAGCTTTTATAGTGCTAGATTAGCGGTGTATAGTTGGCAAGTCCAAGATGATGTTGTGCGGGCATGTGTTGAGGTCCCATTTCAACCTTCTGTTGTTGATAATGGCTTCATTTGTTGCTTTGTTGTTTTTGTAGTACCGTCGAGTTTAGGTTTATTTTTATTAATATAATTGATAGCTCTTGTGCTTGATTCATTTAAAAAAACAGGAGTTTATGTGGTACTAGCTAGATGCTGCTGCCTATATTAATGTCCAAAATTGATCGCGTGCTGCGTTGGATTGAAAGAAATATTTCTTCTGCCATTTGAAAATAATGTAGCCTTGCTAGATCCCACTATATAATACTGCCATGGAATCAAACCCGCGACATTACCCAAAGTACATAGTAGTGCTGGAGAGAACGAGGGCGCTATGTGGGAGGAGGGCCTTCAAGGCGAATATAGTCGTACATGACCCCGGCAAAGAGGTGGGCTCTCGTTTGGTTGATGTAGATGGTGTTGTCCCCTTGGTTGAGTAGGTCGCCCTTGAAATTCATGTCCAGGCTCCACTGCGTGCCACGTATGCCGTGCCGCGCGATGGCGTTATTGTCGCCCATAAGCCACACCCCTTGTATGGATCTGCTGCCGCTGTTCACTTGTACCTTCAGTCTGGACTTGTGAGAAGCTGCGAGGGCAATCCGCAGGGTGTAGGTGCCGTCTGCTACCACTCGGTCCAGATGGAAACGTATCTGCCATGTTGTTGGCACTATGCTCGTCGTTGTATTGCCCACGATTTTTCTGCAAGCATATGCAGCATGTGCATATATAGATGCGAGATGATGAATGAAGAGATCAGAGATGAGTTAGCTTCCGTAACTAGCTATTATACACACAGTGGCTATAGAATAAATTATTCTATGGTCACCTGTAGAATATATATATTTTTTTTATGCTGATCAGTAAGCAGTGTATATAATACTATTACCTAGTGACATGGGCAAAGAACCAGTCCCTGGAGTGGTTGCTCTTGCCGACTGTGAAGACGAGGTCGCCATTTGTCACAGGGTACATGGCGGCGTACCTCTCCCACAGGCCATACTGCCGGTACCTGTCCTTGGTGAGAAAGAGCCTGCTGGAGTACCTTGGGTCAGCGTCAGGGATGTAGAACTCCGCCGCCGTCCGGTCCGGGACGCCGATCTCCCACAGCGTGGGGCCTGATCTTGGAGGCTCGAACACAAGGTCACCAAGGTTGACGATGGCACCTGCTGCTGGTGGCGCGGCTATGGTTACAGGAGAGGCGTGCATGTAGTCTCCAAGGATCCCGGGAACCCATGCGTACAGGTTGTACACTCCTTCACGGGCATTGGCGATGTTGAAGCTGCCGTCGGATGTGGCCCTCGTCCAGAACTGATACCTCTGCTTGCATGGTTGTTGAAATGTTAAGTCGGATTGGATGGCACAAATCGTAACACAACCAATTGTATTGTATGTAGTGGAATGAGCACATGAAATGTTGAGATGCATGCATGCATACAAACATACATACCTTGCTCTCCGTGGCCCAGGAGCCAGGTTCGCCAGGTGAGGCGAGGCCGACATAAGCCAACCCAGCTGGCTGCCACGCCGCGCCATCGCCTTCGCCTTGCCTTTGCCCTTGCTTATCGTCGTCGTAGTAAGACCTGTACCTGTCTCTTACCCAGAGCCTCCCTGTGACAGAACCTCTCTCGCCTGCCTTCGCAAAGTCCGGTGACCGTGGGAAGCTGTAAGGCCATTTGCTCACCTCCGCCTGCGCCTGCGCCCTAGCGTCCTCCCAGAGATAATTGACATTATTGCCATAGTTGGAGCCGCATCCGGGCAGCTGCGGGTGGTGGCCGGAGTTGAGGTAGACGAAGACGGGGCCCAGCACTTTCTTCCAGTACTCGCCCTCCTCGAAATTGACCACCATATCCCTGCCCACGTAATGCGGTCCTAGAAACACCTTCCGGATGGATGGATGCATGTCACATTTGCTTGGATATGATATATATGGACGGCAGCTAGATCGATCTAGATGGATGGATGCTTATTTAGTTGCATGCATGCTTAATTATGCTTACTGAGAGGGAGATGGGGCCGGTG
Source organism: Miscanthus floridulus (assembly GCF_019320115.1). Taxonomy (NCBI): domain Eukaryota; kingdom Viridiplantae; phylum Streptophyta; class Magnoliopsida; order Poales; family Poaceae; genus Miscanthus; species Miscanthus floridulus. Next base: position 4,510,790 of record NC_089582.1, read on the forward strand.
TGGGAGGTGAGCTCCCGCATGAGCGGCCCGCCGTTCTTGAACTCGTTGCTGGGAGTGATGACCCAGAAGCCGACGCCGCAACCGCCGATCCATCCGTGCACCGTATTGTCCTTGTTGTCCTGCGAGTATTGGTACTTGTCGTCCACCTCGCCTCTGAACTCCGGCTCCACGGGGTCCACCAGCAGGACGGCCTCCATGTAGTCCAGCGGCACGCCACGTGGTGGATCCCTGTCCGCCGCACTCGGCATGTATCTCTGAATATCTTCGGAGATGGCCATGTAACGGAACCTGTCCTCGTTGAGCTTGAAGGCGAGGAGAGCCACGGAGATGTTGAGCGCTGGCCACTCCCGGGGATGCTCAAAAATGGCGTAGCAGTAGAACCCAGAGCTGCCTCGCAGCATCACAAGCCTGTGCATGATTATGCAGTCGTCCATCTCATCAGTACTCATCATTGCTTAATTGCCTCTACAACAGTAAGTAACATTATTGATTTTTGCAAAAACTAAATATATTATTGGCATGCCGTTTAATTGGAAACAAACATTAATTTCACAGCAGCATGCATATACCTCTTGTCTACGTTTAGCCGGAGGCTATGTGGATGTGATGGATTGTACGAGCTCCTGAAAGAAAGCTCCACTTGCTCTTCATCTGAGGATACGACCTGGAACTCTGTACCATCCAACCTGTATAATATATAGTCATTCCTGTCGCTACGCTAGCTAGCTGTGATCATAAATTAATCAGCAATGATTAATTAATGAAAATTGCAATCATGTATATGCATCTTTCTGCTGTGCTAGAGAATACAAAGGATGATTTGCAATCATGGAAAGAGAGAAGAAATTTCCAACCAATATTACTAAACAAATAACTTTAGGAGACAGGCTCTCTGATTAATGGAGGCGAGCACACCTAGAGATTGCCTCCATAAATGGTCAAAGGGCCTCCAGGAAAATACCTGTCTCTGAAAATCATTTATGGAGATGGGCGTTCTAAGACGACTGCCTCTGAAAATTATCGAGGTGGTCCGTGCCCGCCTTCTTACAGATCAAGGTGGTCACGTAATCTATCTTTGAAAGTAGCCGAGTAACAATGACGATTGGCCGGAGGCGGACGCCATGACCACCTTTTAAATACAAAATCATTATAATAGTAGTACAACCAAACGGCTGGTCCCTAAATCATTGTTGAGTTACATGTGGTAATACTTGATTACAAGAATATTCCCACTGGGCGACCCATAGGGTTGGCGGCTCCCCTGGCCGCCGCCACCCCCCGCTGTCGCCTCCCCAGCGCCGCCGGCCCCCTCCCCCGCCCCCTTCCCCTCCCTCCACCTCCCTGCTCCCTCCCCAGCCACCTTAAGCACTCCGAATCAGGATGGGCCTGCAGATCGGGCTTCCCTAGGGCTGGCAGCTAGCCCCCCTGGCAGCCGCCCTCTACCACGTGCCACCGCTGCCGGTGGCCCCCTCCCCGGCACCGGAGGCCCCCTCCCCGCCCCTCTCTGCGTCCTCCGCCCCCTATCTTCCTCTCCCTCGCGCGGGCTGCGGTCCCGGGGCGCGCGTCAAGCAGCACCTGGGCCCCCCTTCCCGCCGCCACCGGCGACGCCAGACACCACGGAATAGGCCTCCACGGAGCCCTCACAACCCGCTGCGCCCACCGCCCCCTCCCCAACTCTCCCTCACGAGGGACCTGGGGACGCGTCCCACGCTGCCAAGCGATGCGCGCCCGCACCTGAGCTATCGGGATCCGCGGCCACGACGTCCCGATGCGCGCCCTCGCTGCCGCCACCCGCGGCAGAGTAGACCCTGCGCTCCTCCCTCCCTCAGCTGGAAGGCTCACCACCCAGGTCCAGTTCGCTAGGGCAGACGTTGTGGCCGCTGCGGAGACTCAGCACGGCGCGTCGCACCTTTCGTGTGCCCCCGGATGAAGCAATCGATGCCGGCGCCTCTCCTCCTCTGCGGGCTATGTCGGATCGCTCCTGCGCCGCCACCGCGACTCCGCCTCAGCCGTCATCGCTGCCTTCTGCTCTGGCACTCCAGCCCATCCACGGCCCTCCACACCATAGACGACACCAAGGCCGGGCTCCGCCACCGCCCCGTCCACGTCGCCGGCAACGCCGTGCCCCACAGCCGTAGCCACCAATAGCGTCGAGACCACCACCGCGGGATGCTACTCTAGAGCGCCTCTGCACATCCCCTCTCCATCACAGCCGCCGCTGACACCAGGATCGACGCTCTCGCCGAACGCGACTCCGATCTACCCGCCTTCGGGAGGGCGCACAAAGCGTCGTCGGTTGGTGGATGACGACGGCGAGGAGTCAAATGACGACCACCCCACAACCTACCTGGATACTGTCCATCGACCGACGAAGCCGGTAACTGCGTCCCGGCCGCACGCCCAGATTCGTTCAGTGGTTCTAGGCCGTGGAGGAGCGGACACGGGACGATAGGGACATGGACGAAGACGGCGGAGTCGCAGTCGGCCACGTCCCTAGCTGGTGCCCGACATACCTGCTCGGCCAGTGGAGGGCCGCGTCCCTGCCCGACAACGCCTCGGCCAGCGTGGACGGGTCTCCGCTCCCAACGCTGATGGGTGGTGGGAGATCCTTCCCCAGCCTGAGATGCGACCCGCGGCCACCTCGGTTGAGCCTCGCAAAGAGTAGCTCCCGCAGGCTTGGAGGATCCCCGTAGAGCTTCGCGATAGATGTTTTAACTGCCTCTCCTACTCGCACAGAGTAGCGACTTGTCGGTTGCCACAACGTTGTCTGCGTTGCCACAACTTCGGCCACCTTGCTAGGGACTGCAAGTAGATCAGGTCTGTTGCGATGATGAAGGCAAAGGGTGGTGTTGGTCGTGGAGATGAGCCACCGGCCCCCCAGCACACGCCCACGGCGGCCCACCGAGTACGGTAGGGGCCGTAGGGGCTCCAGCAGAAGCCGACGACGATGCTGGCAGCGATGGAGCGAGCCGGCGAGCAAGGACACACCCAACACCCCCGCCACCGACGCTCCTACCTCTACCACTGCACACTACCTCCACGTGCTAGATCCGCTAGTGTTGGAGCTGTGCGTGAGCATGGGACCTCACGAGTGGGCCGACCCAATGCTGGAGGAGTTCGCCCACTCGCGCATTGTCAAACGGCCATCAGAAGCACCAGTGCCTGGGTGTTCGCCCGCCACGACGACTGCTCCTCAGGATGAGGATGCATCGTTGGTGGACACCAGTTCTCTAGCGAAGGCTTGGATGATGGCCTCGCCTCTGCTGTTGCTGGAGCAGGGGCAGCCACCAGTCATGCCACAATGGGAGAGACACACCATGGAGGTCGAGGCGTGCTTCAACAACATACCCTCAGGCGAGGGCGTGGCCACCCCTACCTTGCCACCACGAGGGGGATAGCCCGCCGTCGTGGATGACAAGGTGCGCCCACATAGCCCTAGTGCCACCCCCAGCCGCGGACACAACCACACCTACCAAGGATCACGCAAGCTCCGCCACCATGAGGTTGAAGCGGTTCACCGCAAAGATCCTGCGTAAGGTGTCGTCGCCGCCACTGTCTCAGCTAGATGTAGAGGCACGACCAAAGTTGACAATTCACAGCAGAAGGATTGCCACTCAACCGCTTTCACGCGTCCCGGTTTCGAAACGGGGAGAGGTGCTGGTAATGAAGCGGATGGCTACCTCGACGGGCAGACGAGGCCTTCCATGGCGTCCATGGACACCTACGACAGCATCTTGGTCGACCAGCTCAACCCCTCGCATGCGGTGGCAATGCGACAGCTCTTCCTAGACCCACAAGGAGAGCGACCGAGGCGCCGTGCATGCCAGCGCGTCTGATCGGCGATTATGGCTATGAAGTATGATTAGCGAGTAATAGCCCATGATCTTCTTACGTTAGGAAGGGCAGAGCCGATTGTATAACACTAACACCCCAACCCTAGTGTGCATGTTCATAGTGCGCCGTTGTAACTTTTACTATTTCTTGATCTTAATACAAAGATGCACAAAACTTTTGCGTATTCGAGAAAAAAAAAGTTCAACCAAGGCCAAATTAAACATGATGCATGCATTGGTGGCAACAAGCATATACATAATAAATAGGTCAGTACTGATTCTGCCGCATTCTTCATCACGCGTAATAAGTAATAAAATTCGTTCAAAAAATAATAAGTACTCCTGAATACTCCATTCGCTTCTTCCTATAAGTTGAATTAGCATAAGTTCTTAGACGTATACTTTAATTTGACCATTCACTAATAATAATCTTACAATTAATCACCTATTTCTACAAATTATAAATTAACTCTATGAAAAGACGATGCATGGGTGATGGGTCTATTTATACAACTGTTATATGCACTTCATTAGAAAGAAAATAGTTTGTTTCAAAAAAAATAGAAAGAAAATAGTTTGACTAAGCCAAATTAAATCCTAGTGTGCGCTATAATATGAAATTGAGGAAGTAATAAGTGTGGTATTGAGCTAAGTTAAAGCTAAACATCTCAGTCTATCAAATCTCTAGAAAACCAAACGGAAAGTGTTACTCCCTCTATCCGTAAAGAAATCAACTTCTAGAGCGGTTCAAAGTCAAACTTTTTAGATTTGACAAAATTATACAGAAAAAGGCACTAATATTTAATTATGACACAAAATCAATATAGTTAGATACAAAATAAGATATTCTTTTATATTATGCTTCTTTGGTGGTATAAATGTTAGTACTTTTTTTTCTATAAAGTCAGTTAAACTTAAAATTTTTAACTTAGCACAATCCTAAAATAGTTTGACTTAGACAACTATTTAGCGTGTCTTGTGTGCTAAATAGTTATTATTATCTTATTATTTAACGCATGAGCGAACTCTGTCCCGTTAAAGCACCCCATGTGGCCATAAAAGAAGTCAACCCCGCAACATCTACTTCCGTCGGTGATGTTGAGTTTGCCTACATCCACAACTCCATGGCAGCAGAAACCAACGAAAGTTTTACATTTCCGCGTATACACAAGATGATTTCACAGCTAAATGAATGGCCTACCTTATATTTAGTAATTTACTACAGCCTATAAGATGTTTCAACTTTTCTAGATATATATAGTTTTTGCTATATATTTTAGATATACACTATATATGTTTAGACATATAATAAAATATAATATATCTCGAAAAGCTAAAACGTTTTGTAATTGTAATTTGAAACGGGGGGAGCAGGTGCTAAGTAATGAGCAACATGGATCAGACACTCACATATCGATCAGTCCTTCTAGTTTTGATGAGCCAGGGTAGTTCCAAACAACATCCCAGTACCTGCAAGAGAGTTCGAAAAGATTTTGGTTCGACAGGTCCAATGTGACTTGAAATATGGATTCAACATAGATTAGAAAACCTGCCCCGCCTAAAATATATCATTTTAATTTTAATTTTGTACATTGTACTAGATCAAACTTCTCTAATTTTGTCCAACACAAATTAGTTTCCTCAATCTACCACGAAGTATATATTTTGACAGTACATTTTATAATTAATTTTTTTTGTATCATCCTTGATATATTTTTGTTTTGTTTTGCAAATTCGGTCTATTGATCGACTTGTATGAAAACTAAAACGACACATAAAACAGAGGAATTAGCTAGGCACGGCCGGGCATACCCTCCCGAGTTTACGTGGCTGGCACTGTACTGCAGCAGATTTTGGCCGTCGCCGTTGTAGCGGACGGCGGTGATGTGGCCCTGCGGCGTGGACAGCGACACCTGCACCATGCCATTGTCCACAACCACCTGCACGCATGATGCATGTATATTGTCATGTGTTAATGACTGATATGATTATTGGCAATGCAAATATATATAATACACCCAACAGATAAAAGCTACTATGAAAACACAACAATAATGGTAACTAGCTAGCCTATATATACATGCTAATGATAACTAATAATATGTTAACCTGGCGACGGTCGACGTGTAACTTGACGCCAGCAGCTGCTTCCGCCGGCGGCGGGACGGCGGCGAGGAGCAGCGCCAGCATAGACGGTCCGACGGCGAACTTGAGGCACAACAACCTCGCAGGAGCGGCGGCCATGGTCGTCGACGCTGGATAGTTACTAGGCATACTATGCTAGCTAGCGGTGGGTTGGATACTACAACAAAGGCCCATGCATGTGCGTGTCTCGATCTCGTGTGTGTGTGTGTGTGTGTGTGTGTGTGTGTGTGTGTGTGTGTGTGTATTTTTTCTGTCATTAATGATTTCCAAGCTCGATGCCTGCATGCTCAAATTAAATAGTACTACTAGTATAGACTAAAGATTCGAACTGGCCATATCGATTCCTCCGATAGCATCGGATCTGAAGAGAACACAACATACATTATATACTAGTACAATGTAATAATCAATTAATGGGCCTCACTGGGGGTCTCTCTTCCCTTCGGACGATTTTTATTCAATCATGCAGCTGGCACTCTCAGATCGGATCCAGATCGAGAGAAGACGATATGTGTTCAACGTGTGCGATTCTGTCTGAACCAATGTATCTTAACATTTGGCTTCGAAAAGAGCCGCAATGAAATGAAATCAGGTGGGAGATCCCCCCCCCCCCCCCCCCCCCCCCCCCCCTCCCCCGTTGACTTCTAAAAAAAAAGCCTTCAAAGTGTCATCAAAAGAGTGGCGGGTCAGAGAGGAAGGCTTCTTTCTTATGGAGGAAGACGGACCTCATCAGCTTTAATTAACACTCAGATGGCTTAATTTTTTTTTAACTAGAAGTATACCCTGCGCATTGCCGTGGGATTTTCTTAAAAATAAATCTATTATATACATATCATTACTATATGGTATTCAATATACTGTGTATACATATATATGAATTTGACTTCCATGTTATTTTATTGTATCCGATCTAGTAAAAATCGGTAAGCTAGTAGAAGAAAAACCAATAGAATATTTGATTACATTATAGAGGAATAGGTGATGGAACATATAGCATATGTAGATGACTTGTATGTTAATGAATTAAAGATTTAAAGTATTTTCACATGATAGAGATGGCATGAACATTTTTTGTAATCAATAAAGGATGACATGGATTTAGTGGAAAATGATGTGGAGACCTTACATAAAGAGATATAATATTTAGTGGGATCAATTAGTAGGGAATAATGTAGACACCTTACCTGAAGAGAGAAATCATCTGATGGGGTTTAGCTTTATAAGAATATACGACGACAATAAAGACCGTCATCGCTATATCATTTAAGCAGGACCCACCTTCCAAGAAAGCACAACTGGCATTAATTATTCAAAGGTTGAAAGGACACACCGTGAAAGCTGACATATCCATCGGACTCCGAACGGCAAAGAAAAAATAAATCCAACAAACAGACTAGCCCGCAAGTACTTACCCACGAAAAAACAGAATTCGTCAAACAAGCCGAAGCCATGGGTCCGACAAAGCAACAATTGCGGAGGAAGACTAGAATTTGACACGACACCTATTGCATACAAGTATGATGCAAGCAAAGATCTATATATTGGAGCACGCAGAAGAGATCACACAATTACCGACAAGTTTGCATCGATTGCATGAATGTTATGAAATAGAGACCGGTAAGGAGCAAGAAATGTTCAGATTGACACTCCGAGCATGGGTATTTCGTTATAAAGAAGAAATAGTGTTGGTCTACACTGGGACTTCTTATTTCCTTTATACCAGAGGCGCCAACTCGACGTCGAGATACTTTCCTTATGGACTATATAAGTACCCTCACCATACATTCTGTCACACTTGTAACCATGGATACATATAAGAATTTATCATTTCTTGCTGATGCATTAATTATGGAGGCAGAAACGTGTAGGGCCAGAGGGATCAATGATGTGGCCTTCATGGATCCTAACAAAGTAAACAAAAACTCATGCAAAGGAATTGATGGCAATCCACATGATGTTATGAAGCATGTGACCCAGATATTCCTAAATTGTGAAGCATACTCCTAGCCTACCACTGCGAGTACGTGATTTTTGCCTTCCTCAATACTATTATTTAAGTAGGGACTAATTTGCATTGTACCTTTGTGATTGCAGTGGCTATTATGTCCTCATAGAAATATGCATGTGCCCAAGATTAGTTAGGATAGAGAAAGGCGGAATATAAAGTTAGCCATACCTAGGTGTATACCCAGGTATTAGGCATATCCTTGTATGTATACATGTCCTACTATTTTAGGTGGTGGGTGTGGATATATTCAAGTATGTATCATGGTACATACACATACGCGAATATACTTTCAATTCTACTACGACGAAGGGTATTACTATAATTAGTATTAATTTAAATATAGGAAAGGAAAAACAACCAAACTAGAATTTAATTGGGCACCAATTAATAGTACAAGGAATATGAATAAGTAGAGCTTGAATTTAGAAGATTTTTTGTGGAAGAATCATGTGATTTGGAGTTAGGATGGAGGAGATATGATTTATCAAAGATTTAATGGAAAACGAATATGTGGAATATAACTTGGGAATTAATTCTGGAAATTGGACTAATGCAAATGAGATGAAAGTGTCTGAGTAGGATCTGGGGGTGTACCTAGTTTATTTAGGAATTTTTTTCATGCATAGAAAATGGTTTGGCAGCCTCCTGTGTATACTGCTCGGGTGCACCTAGCAGTTTTCCCTCGGGTTCAGTGGCTGATGCAGAGGCCAGCACGGTGGGGCTCAGCCTGCTGGTACTGTACTGCGCACCAGGTGCAGAACTATGCTGTGGACTCTCTCTCTCTCTCTCTCTCAGTGTTCACGTGAACCGGGTCCATGGGTGAAGAGGAAGATGAAGGGGAACGACGTTTGGCTTTGGGCCCACGTGACAGAGGGAGAGGGGGAAACGGAGGGGAATGGAGACAAACGACAGTGAGGCAGCATGGCGAAGGAGCAGAGCAACGACCGGGGGCTCACTGAGATAGCTTACGCCGGCTGTGCTCGTGCTCAGAGTTCACCGTAGTGAGGCGAACGGTGCTCCTAAGGTGGTTCCGCAGAGTCTGGGCCAGTTGGTGGTGGCCGCAGGGACTCAAGATGGCCGCGGCAGCTTGCTGGGGCGATGCGGTGGCGCAGAAGTGGGTCGCGGTGCTCTGCGAGGTGGTTGAGTGGGCGAGTGGGTGTGGCATGGCTGCGGTTAGGACCTGAATACGTAGCGGGTGCCATTTCTCGTTGTCGTGCCCTACTGGTGATGAACGGCGATGATGGTGGCACGGTGGCGGGCATTGCTCGAGAACTAGGCAGTACAAAGGGGTAGGGAGAGCTTGTGGTGGCATAGCGGGTGGTGTAGGGATTGGTGGGTATGCGGGCGAATCCTATTGTCCTAAGACGCACTAGGGAGGGTGAGCTCAGAGCTGGCTCCCGTGTCGACCAAGGCGGCCGGATTGAGGAGAATCAAACTAGAGCTTGATAGGGAAGGGAGAAGGGAAAGCGAGAGGGAGAGGGAGTGTTCCCGAGCTAGGCGGAGCTTATGGCATTGATGGTTCAGGCGGGAGCTCGCCGACCAGGCCTATTTATAGGTCGCCAATGTCGGTTCGCGGCGTCGAGATCTTTTCTCCGCGGCGAGATATTTTGCCGCGCCTCAGATTCCTTGGCACATGCTCCCCAGCTCAAAGGTGGTGCGGAATAGTGCGTGCTTATCCGCATTTGGCCAGGGAAAGGCAGTAACGGCAAAGCCCGAGGCGGCGGAGATCAACGGCGCGGGCGACGCGGTATTTGCATCATTCGTCTCAACGTAGACGACGAAGCTGACAAGGCCAGGCCGGGGCGTCAGTGGCGTGGAGAGGAGGAGTGGGAGCGAGCTGCACTGGTGCTGGGCGTGTTGCTGGGCTGGCCCAATGGAGAGGGGAAGGGAATGGCGCGACCGCTCGGCTGGGTTGGTGGCGGCCCGTGGCGGAAGGTGAAGCGGGCTGCTTCGTGGGCCAGAAGAAAGGAGGGTGAGAGATTGAGCCCAAGGTCCATTTCCTTATTAGAATTCCTTTTCTATTTCCAGAAAATAAACTAGGTACAATTTGAAATGAATTCACGTGGATTTCAAAGAGGATTTGAAATGTGGTGGACTTGGTAAATCAAGGGAGGGGTCAAGGAATTATTTGGATGGAGGATGTCAAGGGGAGATTGCCAAGGAGAATTATCTAGTGCCAAATAAATTCTAGAGCATACAATCAATCAATCAATCATTCAAGCATTCACACAATCAAGCAATCATCACTCCAACACATTCTAACCTAAATGCATATGGTGGATTTTGATGCAATGGATTTGGATAATATTTCCTTTTAAAATGGTTTTGCAGGAAATAAACTAATCAAGTTTTAGTTTGTTATAAAGTTTTAAAAAGTTCAATTTTTTAGTGGTTTTTACTATGATGCAAAAACACGGGTGTTACAGATCTACCCCACTTAGAAGAATCTCGTACCCAAGATTCAAGTAACTAGAGAGAGAGAAACCTAAAAGGAGGGAGAAAACCTAGAGAGAGCGAAAGATCTAGACAGGGAGGAATTTCTTTTGCCTTACTGTGCTGTCCTCCGAAGAGTTCCTCGATCCTATGATGTAACCCCCTGTTGATAATGAGGTAGTACTTTATTGGAAGGAGTATAACCCTATCACCTTGCCAGGGCGATTACCACGCTATTTGAACAAGAAAAATACCACCCTATGACCACCCTATTGAGAATCACATCCTGTCAGAAGGAGGTATACCTCTTGTCCAATGATAGCTACTCAATCTGTTTTCTCCTTTTGTACCCCTTTCTTGAATCATCTTCTCACTGTCTGGTCTTTAGGAAATTCTATTTCTTCTTCTTGCTTCAGGGCTGCCCTACTTAGAAGATTCGATCTTCTACATCATCATCTTCTTGTGTTCTTCTGGTCGCAGAGTCGCTTGAGGTGTCTTGGTCTCCTGGTGTCTTCCAAATATGTATATCACTCTTTGTCATCTTAGTCTTCTTATAATTCACCCCTTTTTGCTGACTTCTTGAGCTTTAATTCCCCCAGGTTGGTGGTGCCAATATCCTTGTCTTTGCTTCTTTTGAGCAACAATCACAGTGTTCTTAGGATTCTATTTTTCATTCAAAAACTTGCATCTTCAGTTGTTCTTGTTTTTGCCCTGATTTCTATATTCCTAAATAGGGGGTTCTAGATCTACCCCACTTAGAAGATTTATCCTTAAATCTTCTATTATCTTATTTCTTAGATTTGATTACTTTTTGTGTAGGTTATTCTTTATCTGATGATCACCCTTACTTTGCTTCTTAGTATGTGATGCTTTGGTTATATACACCCTGTTTATCTGATTTTGTGAGAAAGTGGCATATGATTATTACGGGATCATGAGCCAAACATACTACTTTTGATTACGACGGGAGGATTACAACAATGGAGGGGAAGCAGGGGATGTGTACAGCTAGGCTAGCTATGGGTACATCTCCCTTGGGAGCAACTAGTCTAGTTTGTTTGATGGGGTGGCTTCATTCCTATGTGGATCTGCTTCTTCTCTTGGCGGTGGCTGAGTAAGAGGGATGAGAGGCTCGATCTTTGAGACTTCCGTAGATCGTGGTGCTGGTGGTGGTTCGAGGTCCAGTCTTCTTCTTTCTGGAGGGTAGACGGGAATTCCTTCTAGAATCATGGGCTCTTGCCTGTGCGTGGCAAACATCCTTAACTTGGGTCTGGTGATGAGTTAGGCGTTCTTCAACTGCTGGGCATGGCGGTCTTTGGATTCCTTCAAGGCTTTGGTAATAGCAGTCTTGTGGCTTTCTGTGATGGCTGCTTGGGCATGCACTTCGGCGAACTACACATGGAGCTTCCTAGCGTAGATCTCGGCTTCTTTGGCTCGGTGGATGCACTTCCTCAACTTGGAGGCTTGCATGTCGTGTTGCTCATCGAGGGCCAGTAGGTAGGTGGTCATGTACTTCATGGCAGGGTCATCGTCTTGTCCTTGCGGGGCTTCCATGCGGGCGATCCAGGCTGGACAGTTCTTCTCTCGGGGCAGGAAGAATCTCATGGGCGTATGGGCGATGGGCTCTTCATAGATTCTGCATAGGTGTCGTAGGGCTTTGTGGGCGACAACTTGGTAGGTGTTGGTGAAGCGAAATCCGGTTGCAGTCGTGCTCCAGGCTTCAGCTATGTCGGGAAAGTCTTCACTCTCGCGATGTAGACGGTGACTTCACAGCGCTCGGTGCCATGTTCTTCATACTCTTGGCCTTCATACTTTGGGTGTTCTTGGATACCTAGTCTCTACATGATGGCATAGAGAAGCTTGGGAAAACCTTCGGTGTGGAGGCAGTACCCATTGATCCAAACTCCTTCTGCCATTTGTGGGCATGGGAGGAATCGGCAATGGTGGTTTGCGGGTGGATGGCTGAGGGTGTAGCTGCTTTGCTTTTGCTCGAGGTGGGGAAAAGCTGGCGGTGGCATTCTTCAGTGGGCGTGGGTGATGATGAGGGCGAAGGGGTTCCTTCTTTTATAAGGTGTCGGGGGTGGGGCTTCCTTGAGACGCTTTGACTAGTCTTTGACTAGGGCTTGAGGTGTGTGAGGGTAGGAAGTGGAGCGGGGGTGGGTTCCACTACACAGTGGGACTCTGTGGTGGGGTGTAGCCTTAACGACAGTGCAGGTGGCGGTGTAGTCTTGACGACCATGCGGGCGGTGGTCGTTGTCGGTTGCGGTGTAAATCCCGGAAGTGATAGGGTGACTTGAGGCTTCTTGGCTTCTTATCTCCTGTTTGTGGTATTATTGCGCCATTTTCTCTTTCTTATTTTCCTTTTTGATGATTTGAGCCCGGAAATTTCAAAAATATGTTTGGCACCAGCAAGAATGTCTAGGATTTTCATTCCATCCCTCTGATTTCAACAATTAACTCAGGGCCTTTCATACGGTAGCGGGCACATTACATGGATATACAAGATTATTGATCCTATCAGCATAGGAATCAGGATAGCAAAGATGAATTTAACGAGTTCATCTTCTTCTGAGCACATCTTGGGGCTTCATCTTTTGGCTTTCGACGGCGTACTTCTTCTTCTTGATATTTTCTTCAGAAGTCTTCAACTAGCAGTACTTCCTTCTGATTTCTTTTGGGATTGTGGGATTAGGTTGGCGCTAGGATTGGGAATTTATGTGGGTGATTGGTGTCGAGAGCGAGGTGTTTTGCTTCTGAAGGGGCAGTTGGCGAGGCGTTTTATAGGCGATCAATGGCGGGGTTGAGGGGAGTAGGTGCGTGCCATTATCGACGGCATTGAGCAGCATTGGGTGCTAAGAGAATCGGCGTCATGGGGGACAACAGCAGCCACTTTTAGTGGTGAGGTGATAGTATAAGCGATGTCATGGGGTGGTGGTGGTGCGCGATGCCGGTCGTGTGGCGATGCGGTGGAGGGGACAACAACGGCATGTGCGGTATCTGTGGCTTTTATAGGCGGTCTTCGTAGGTTGCATGGTTGTAGAACAGGTGGAGTTGATTTCCTTCTTGTCTCCATTCCCTGATGGTCTTCCAAATATCCAAGGTGGTCCTTGTTTGTATTATTTCCTGCTAGTTTACTCTAAGTAGAAATGGGATGAGATTGAAGAGCACAAAATGAGAAAAAGGATCTACTCTAGTAGAAGGCTAGGGTGAGGGGGAAAGCACAAGGGGAGAATAGGATTTATTCCTAGTGAAGAGCTAGCATGAGGTGAGAGGGGAGACCTAATGAGGTAGTTGTAACCAAAACAAATGCAAGGATCACTCAAAAGAATCAACTAAAGGTCAAGTTGTCGGGATCTATTTTCACGTTTCTACCGTGGGGGGTTACCTATATGACCTAATCTTCATACTACCATGTGTTTCCTAAATAAGACCAAATCTACCCTGTCGTTACTACTCGTAATTTTGAAGGGGATGAGAAGAGAGAGAAAAGCTATTTTTGAAGTAGAAGGTCAGGGTAAGGTGAGAGTCAAGGGTTATAAGCAAATATTTTTGAAAATAGTTTTTATAAAATAATTACTATCTGACGACCATGCTAAGGTTTCATCCTACAGTCCAAGTATAGCTTTGATACCACCCTGTCAGGTCCCTAATTTAGGGTCCTCTATGCATCATGTATCAGTCCATAGATCAGTAGCTGATACGCACAATTCGAACAAGATTGATATCAAAAACCATACTTTTATTGCTAATGGGGAAACATATTACATAGTTTGGGTTTACATTGCTTGGGCCATTGGCCTTATATCGTATATCAGAGTTCTAAGATAGCGGTCCTATGTCATTGTGGCACTATTCCTATAGGCAGCTTGGAGTACGGACGTAACCCTAGACTTATTCCCTAGGTGTATTCCTATGTCTCAATCGTCATAGTGCTAGTGTAGCTCCTTCGTGTAGTCAAACGACTTCGTCTTCGAGTATACTCTGGTTGTCCTATCCTTGCGCAGTCCTCGATAGCTCCATACTCATATGTTCTTCTATTGTCCTATCCTTGCGTAGCTCTAGTAGTTCCATCTGGATATGTGCTCCTGTAGCTTTACTCCTAAAAACATAGAATGGAAGGGGTTGAGTACATAAAGTACTTAGCAAGCCCTAAACTTTGGGTGGAGGAGAGGTGGAAGGGGAAGGCTATATGTGGAGGGGGTTATAGTGGTAAAGGTGGTAGGGGGAGGTAGTTATAATTATAGGTTGGATCCTGGCAGAGTATTACCATTCTCACCAGTTTTTGGGTTACTTATAATTTACCAAATTAGTAAAATACATCTTACCAGATTATCATAGTTGTAGAAGTCTAATCATAGTATCTCATCCCAGCATCTACCCCATTCCAAGAATGTGGCTATTCGAATAGATTTAATAAACTCTACAGAGGTATACAAATTTTCCCACATGATAGGCATAGTCGACATCAGGGCCAGTGGTGCGACAGGCCTAACGAGATCATGTACCCTAATGTACGTGACCTTAGATATCCATATAATTCTACCGCGGCTTCTTAGGGGTTGAAACACACACTAAACTCAGGAGGATATACCAAATCATTCCATCTCATAATCTAGGATGATACCACATCATCCCATCATATAATCTTGGATGATACCAAATCATCCCAACATAATAGTGCCAATGATACCAAATCATCAATAATATGGGCTCGAACACAGCCAAATATACAACAACATGGGCTCGAACACGGCCAAAAAATCCAAGGGCTTGACATGGAGGATCACATAGCAACCACGCCAATGAGGCCACAGAAGATCACATAGCATCTGTGCCTGGTCCTGATATTTCCCTACCAACACCGGCCTCCTAGTAGAAATTATACTTCTATCTAATGGGGTGTGAGATCAAGTCTACCCAAATAGACATGTAGCTATACGTAATATCTCACTAGGCAAGAGGGACTACGAATCGGTCCTTATGTGACTGAGGCGAGTATCTCCCATAAGAACCCTCTCCAGGCGCTCCTACTAAGGTAATTTACCTCCATAAATTACCCCCACTCGCCCCCTATCGGGGTTTAGTCCAGTTTTACCAGTTTTAAGTTCAAGTTATTATCCTCAGGTTCATAGAGCTCATCTCGTATCTAGGCAACCATTACCTCATCACAATATTGTACTCAAGCTTATATCATATCAGGATAATTATCATCAATGTTCACATTAGCATAACCGAGCTCATGACCCATTATAATTCCATTAATTCATAAAAGGTTATTTAAATAATATAAGTTGAGCTTATTAATTAGTGGCAAGGGAAAGTGGAGGATTTATGGTGGAGGCTAGCATGGCGTGGTAGTGGTGAAAGTGGGGGTGGTTAAGGGATGGCATGTAATGTAGAGGGAAGGAATAGGTGGGTGTTAGGACTTGCCTCTATTCGTTGACGATTATATCCTTGTCAAATTCCTGTCTCTCCTGCTCCTGTCTTCTGGACTTCTAGGCTCCATTGGATTCTCTCCACATCTTCTATGCTATGTAGTCTAGTGTCGACAAACAAGAAAGCACAAACAAGGAAAATAACAAGCAAGGCATGTAAAACAAGCATATGCAACCAAAGAAGGAAACGATCCTAGATGGGTTGATCCTATTGGGTGATGGGTTGTTGTCTAAGGACTACTCTATCAATTTGAAGTAAGGTTTAGATGAAGACATTTTATCCATAGGGTAGGGCTTCTACGGGTTTGGTTAAGGTGGGTGGTTGGTCTGATGGAAAACTAGATCACATTATTATTAGGCTTTACTATTATATGAACCTGAAAGAGAAAGATGACCAAGTCATCACAGATGACCTGGCTGGTGTTGATGGTAGTTAACAACCAATATAAACCATCAATTAAACATGTATAAGGGCATAAATGTAATCACCAATGAAGGTTTAGGGGTTTAAACTACTAAATTCCACAAGTTTTGGTGAATCTGTGTTTCCAACAGGGTTTAATCAGAAAATCGCCAAGGAGGACCTAATTGTCAAAGGAAAATACAGAGTTCCGCCGTGGTACCTACGTGGGAAGACTCTAGAAGGGTCCAGAAGCCACGTCACTGAAGCGGAGGGCCACCCCCTGACAAGTGGGGCCGCCCAACCTCTTGGTGGGGCCACCTAGCCCCTATGGGCCCCACTTGTCAGCCAGCTTTGTATGTTGGTTTTCCACCACCTTTGAGGATGCATCTAGGCTGTTGCTTAAGTCGGTTTGATCTAAGGGCTCACGTTGGACCCTCAGGGGTATATAATCCAGCCCCTTCCTCTCCCCTAAGGCATAACCCTAGTCATCAAGTCATTTGAGAAGACAAAAACCCTAATCTCCTCAGAGCTCCTCCTCCATAGCATATCTAGTTAGGATAGATCTAGAGGGATGCAAGCAGGACTTCACTTGGATTCCTGATCTTGTCAAGAGCATGGTTCGGTATAAACTTTGTACCCATTTCTCTCTTGTTTCTCCATCATTTTATATGCTAGTTACAATTGTTATGACAATCTCAATATTCATCTTATTCATGTTCTTCGTTATGATGTTCAACGTCTACTTTCATTATATATTTAGTATAGCTAGTTTATCATTATGTTTATGCACAAGCTCGTATGGCGCTCACTCTAAAGTACATGGGGTAGGTGGTCGACATTATGTAAGCGTGGTGCTTATATGTTGTTTACCTACGGATACACCCTATAATCTGGGTCATGTGGTAGATCACGGATGTGACATTCCCATTGAGTCCTTTGTAGTCCACTCCCCGAATATAGGTGCAAGTAGGGTTTGATTACGAAGGTAGAACAAGCTCTGCCCTCAATCTTCCTTAGTAATACCCCTTAGGTGTAGATATGATGATGATCTTAGCCATGATTACTAGGTGTAATTGCACCAATTAAATATATACTTTGACTTGTAATTAAGAATGACTTAGGAATTATTCTTCTAATATTCTACCTGACCATGCTAATGCTATAGAAAGGAGTGCTCTGAGTGATTTGTTATTCTCATTACTTATCATTTATATATCTCTTATCTTATGACTTACCCCTGTTGTGAGTAGAATATTGGCTATGGTTTATTTCTTCTTCAATAATATAAGTTATCAATATAGGTCCATGCTATGCCTTCCTAGTGATAAAAATATAAATAACGATACCCGGAATACTCTCGGGTAAAATGCTACAATGGTATATTATCTGTGCGTTTGCGGATATTTTTCATTTATAGATTTATATATATTCTCTCTCTAGTCATATAATTAATAAAGAACTGCTTAGTGTTATTCTAGTAGTAATACTATGTAGTACCAACATATATCTCTGACATCATCACTAGGGATGACAACCTAGTAAAGTTAGGAGATATAGGTTTACAATAGGTGGCTAAGTACTCAAGCAAGTGACACATTAATAAACACCAACAACCGGTCTCTATAGGTCCACCGGGTTAGTGACACATACACATATACATATGTGTGTGCCCAAGATTAGTTAGGATGGAGAAAGGCGGAATATAAAGTTAGCCATACCTAGACGTATACCTAGGTATCGGGCATATCTTTGTATGTATACATGTCCTACTATTTTGGGTGGCGGGTGTGGATATATTCGAGTATGTGTCATGGTACATACACATATGCGAATATACGGGGGTTAACTACTACTATGTCGAATGGTTTTACTATAATTAGTATTAATTTTAATATAGGAAAGGAAAACAACCAAACTAGAATTTAATTGGGCACCAAATAATAGAACAAGGAATATGAATAAGTAGAGATTGAATTTAGAATATTTTTGGTGGAAGAATCTTGTGATTTGGAGTTATGATGGAGGAGATATGATTTATCAAAGATTTAATTAGGAAAAAATATGTGGAATATAACTTGGGAATTAATTCTGGAAATTGGAGTAATGCAAATGAGATGAAAGTGCTTGAGTAGGATCTGGGGTGTACCTAGTTTATTTAGAAATTTTCATGGAATTTTTCCATGCACAGAAAATTGTTTGGCAGCCTCCAATGTACACTGCTCGGGTGCACCTAGCAGTTTTCCCTCAGTGGCTAACGCACGGGCCAGCATGGTGGGGCTCGACCTTGTGGTACCGTGCTATGCACCGGGTGCAGCACTGTTCTGTGGACTCTCTCTCTCTCTTAGTGTTCACGTGAACCGGGTCCATGGGAGAAGAGGAAGAGGAAGGGGAACGACGTTTGGCTCTGGGCCCACGTGATAGAGGGAGAGGGAGAAACGGAGACAGACAGCAGCGAGGTAGCACAGCGAGGGAGCAGAGCAAAGGTCGGGGGCTCGCCGGGATAGCTTACACCGGCGGTGCTCGTGCTCGGAGTTCACCATAGTGAGGCGGACGGTGCTCCTAAGGTGGTTCCGCAGCGTCTGGGCTAGTTGGTGGTGGCTGCGGGGGCTCGAGATGGCCACGGCGGCTTGTCGGAGTGATGCGGTGGCGTGGAAGTGGGTCGCGGTGCTCTGCGAGGTGGTTGAGTGGTCAAGCGGGTGCGGTTCGGACCTGAATACGTAGCGGGTTCCATTCCTCATCGTCGTGCTCTACTGGTGATGAACGACGATGATGGTGGCTCGGCGGTGGGCATTGCTCAGGAACTAGGTAGTACAGAGGGGTAGGGAGAGCGTGCAGTGGCAGAGCGGGTGGCGGAGGGATTGGTGGGCATGCGGGCGAATCCTATTGGCCTAAGACAAACTAGGGAGAGAGAGCTTAGAGCTCGACTCCCGTGTCGACCATGGCGGCCGGATTGGGGAGAATCAAACTAGAGCTTGATAGGGGAAGGGAAAGCGAGAGGGAGAGGGAGTGTTCCCGAGCTAGGCGGAGCTTATGGCGTTAATGGTTCAGGTGGGGGCTCGCCGGCCGGGCCTATTTATAGGTCGCCAATGTTGGTTCGCGGCGCCGAGATCTTTTCTCCGCGGTGAGATATTTTGCCGCGCCTCGGATTCCTTCGCACGTGCTCCAGAGCTGAAAGGCGGTGCGGAACAGTGCGTGCTTATCCGCATTTGGCTGGGGAAAGGCGGTAACGGCAAGCCCGAGGCGGCGGAGGTCGATGGCACGGACGACGCGGTATTCGCGTCGTTCATCTGAAGGTAGACGACGAAGCTGACAAGGCGGGCCAGGGCGTCAGTGGCGTGGAGAGGAGGAGTGGGAGCGAGCTGCGTTGGTGCTGGGCGTGTTGCTGGGCCGACCCGACGGAGAGGAGAAGGGAACGGCATGGCCGCTCGGCTGGGCTGGTGGCGGCCCGTGGCGGAAGGTGCACATATAGAAGTACGTACTTCCTTTGTGAGATGGATGGATTTAGTAGTTATAGCTTAAAACTAGTTTTGAGATCTACCCTTTCGGGTTAAAAATACTCTTGTCACATTTAACTCTAAATTGTCTTTAATGTACATCATTGATCACTAATATCTTGTAAACTATATTCATAATAATTTACTAGATCTTGCAAAAATATTTTTAATACTCTATGTATATTGCATGTTTTTAAACTAAATAATTCAATAATATAGACATTGATGTCTTTAATTTTTAATGTTTGACCAAATTTTACTCATGACAAATTTAACTTAAAGTAGAACAAGTTTTAATGCTTGACCAAACTAAATAATATTCTTTATGAGATGGATGGATTAGTTGTTATAGCTTACAATAAAACAAGTTTGAGATACACTCTTTCCGGTTAAAAAAACTTTTGTGACATTTAACTCTACATGGTATTTAATGTATATCTTTGATCACTAATATCTTGTAGAATATTTTCTTAATAATTTATTAGATCTTGCAAATATTTTTTAATACTACATATATGATCTGTTTTCAAACTAAATAATTTAATAATGTAGTTATTGATGTCCATAGTTTTTAATGTTTGACCAAATTTTACTCATGATAAGTCGCCAAGCTGGCTTCACTACTGAAACCGGCACTTTACCGAGTGCCTGCGACACTCGGCAAAGCCCGAAATACACTCGGCAAAGGCTTTACCGAGTGCCGCACTCGGCAAAGGGCACTCGGCAAAGAATTAATCGGCAAAGAAGCCTTTGCCGAGTGCTTTTTGTCGGGCACTCGGCAAAGCCTTTGCCGAGTGCCGGAAAAGCACTCGGCAAAGATTTACACTCGGCAAAATAAAAATGCGAAAAAACCCAAAAATAATAGCAATTTTTTTTTCGGGGACGGGCGCCATCGGCCATCAAAGTCGCTGTATTTTTTTAGCAAAGTTCACAGCTAATGTGGCCGGTGGGATTCGAACTTACGACCTCTCTCTTATGTGTCTGCTGCTCTACCACTGCACTACACGGTCACTTGTGTCTAAATTCTGTTATCTATCCTCATATATTATACTAAATCAAGAGTAAATTACTTGTTTGAGGCCCTAAACAAATTCAAATTAAAAAGTGGTCAACTACAAAGTTTCATAACTTTTCAAGATCTACAATTTTCATTTAGGAAGTTTTTTCATCCGAGGTCGTTTGAAAAATTCGAATTTCAAATTTGAGAGATTCAAATGTAGTTTTGCATGATAAGATGATTTCAAATCAAAAAGTTGTCAACTACATAGTTTCATAACTTTTGGAGATCTACAATTTTCATTTAGGAAGTTTTTTTTCCATCCGAGGTCGTTTGAAAAATTCAAATTTTAAATTTGAGAGATTCAATGTAGTTTGGCATGATAAGATGATTTCAAATCAAAAAGTTGTCAACTACATAGTTTCATAACTTTTGAGGATCTAAAATTTTCATTTAGAAAGTTTTTCCATCCGAGGTCTTTTGAAAAATTCAAATTTTAAAATTTTCAAATTCAAACGTCATTTTTGCATGACAAGATGATTTCAAATCAAAATGTTTCCAACTACAAAATTTTATAACATCTCAAGATCTACAAAGTTTATTTTGGTCATTTGGTCATCCGACATAGTGGTAGTAACATTATTCACAAATCTTATATATCTCTCTTCGACTTTCATGAAAGTAATATGAGAGATATGAGAGAGATGTAGATTTTATGAACAACATTATTGTCGCTTTGTCAAATGAAGAAATGACCAAAATAAACTTTGTAGATCTTGAGAAGTTATACAACTTTGTATTTGAAAAGTTTTTCATTTGAATTCATTTAGGGCCTCAAAAATTGCTTTGAAAAAATGATTTGCCGAGGGCAAAAAAAAAATGCACACGGCAAAATACCTCTTTGCCGAGTGCCCGATAAAACACATTCGGCAAAGCTTCCGGCACTCGGCAAAGTGCCGGTTTCCGGTAGTGCTTCCAATCCATTGCTACTACCACTATAAAAATAGCTGGCCACACTCGCCACTGATGCATCCAATTCACACACAAAAAAAACTTCATTATTGTCCAATTGTACGTCTAGCAATACAATGGAGCCCTCGTCTAGTAGGGTCGTGTGTTTAGTCCTGGCACTGGCCGAGGCGGCGGCCACGGTCGCCGTCAAGCCGTGCGCGGCCCAGAACTCGCCGCAGGACTTCGTGAACCGGCACAACGCGGCGCACGCGGCCGTGGGCGTCGGCCCGGTGTCGTGGGACGACAACGTGTGGCCGCCTTCGCGCGGAGCTACGCGGCACAGCGGCAGGGCGACTGCAAGCTCGTGCACTCCGGGCCCAACAACCAGTACGGTGAGAACCTCTTCTGGGGCAGCTCCGGCAAAGGCTGGACGGCGTCGGATGCCGTCGGCACGTGGGTGGCGGAGAGGCAGTACTACGACCACGGCCGCAACAGCTGCGCGGCGGGGAAGGTGTGCGGCCACTACACGCAGGTGGTGTGGCGCGACTCCACCGCCATCGGCTGCGCTCGCGTCGACTGCAACAACGGCGGCGGCGTCTTCATCACCTGCAACTACAACCCGCCGGGCAACTACGTTGGAAGGAGCCCCTACTAGCTAGCTGGCAGGTGCACGCATGCGGTCATGCATAGTGTGTACGCCTGCAATTGTATGCATGCATCTGCATGCAGAGTGTGCCGTACGTGCTTCTTATGTATTCATGCCGTACGTGCTTCTTATGTATTCATCCTATATATTATTCTCTCCGTATAAAAATAGTAGTGTATGCATACCGGAGAGCATAATAATCTGTAACATGCATACTAATAAATAAATAAATGATGAGAATAACCATTTTTTTCACTATTCCATCAGCCCCAAAATAAATAAATTTTTTGAATAAGACGAGTGGTCAAACTTTGGGTAAAAAAAGTCAAACAAATTATAATTTGGAACGGTGTGAGTAGCTAATATTAGATATGAGCTATTAGCCAACTAATTATTAACAGATAATGAATCCATACAAGAGCTAAATATTTTGTATAAATTCCATATTCTATACCATACATGTCCATGCGTACAAGACGATTGACACATGGATAAAACTTATATATATGTCCACATCACATGCATGTCCTCAAATATAATGTAACCATCGATCAAGAGGAGACTTGTAGTTCTATATGAAAGTCTCGATCGATCAAAGTCTTACTACTAACAAATTGAGGCGGAGACCCAAAAAAATAAAGAAAAAAAGATGTGCAACTTGCATATAGTTGGCTGTATGCATGCGTTTAGCAACACGTGTATACTCCACGACGGACAAACAACGGCCGGATCAATTCCGAGTGTGTCGTAAGCCATTGTGACGATCGAGCGAGTTTTTCCTTTTTTTTTTTTCCAATGTTGCATCCTACTCTTCTTCATATATATATATGGATTTGGCTAACCGATAACATCCGTCAGTCCTCTGTCCTCTGTTTCCCATTGGTGGACGATTAAAACCTAGCAACTAGCCACACTTAGCTTGAAAATGTCATCACCTACTACATACTCATACTACCAATGGGAAATAGAGGAATATATGTACTCATATATGTACAAATTTATAGATCTAAACTGTGTACATATATGACTAGATTAGATTGTATGTCGTTTTGACTTTTTTTTAGATACATAAATTTTGTTATATATCTAGACATAGTATATACACTACCACTAAATCGATTTGTAGAGGCGCCGGCTTTTTATGTTGGCCCTCGGGCCCCACTAAGCTAGCCTCATTCACAAACATATCATTAGATTACCAGCCGCCTCTAAAGATGTATTTGTATATAACCGCCTCTACTAATGCTCTAGAAATATACAACAACCTCTTTCTTCATCGGGGCATTTACATGGACCCATGAATAGTTGAACTTAATGCTTGAATAGGTGGCCACGAATAAGGTGGTGGTAGTGGGGATGGTGAGAGTGTAGGTGAAGGTGGAAATGACGACAATGCACGTGTCCAGGACGAAGATGATGGTGATTATTTGGAGGAAATGCTTCGGAACTTAGACCAGGGTGCTACTTAGGAGCAAAAGATCTAAAAAATTGAAAAGGGTAAAATGGGAAGCAAGGGAGACTTTGTACAGTGTTGAGAAGAATTGTCCGACACACACACTAGATGGTGGATGGTGCTACGTTTTGTGCTTGAGCTGATCGTCCTGAAAGGCTAAGTACATTTGGTTGGACTGCAGTTTCAAAGAACTCTTGCGTCTCTTGTAATGGTTACTCCTGCAGCCAAACTCTGTTCTGACCAAATTAATCTCTAGTAGCGTCTAGTCGTTTCTGGTTCTTTCGATGATTCGTCCATCAAATTAAGTACCTAGTGCACAATTTGCCTAGCTAGTTGCTTGTGTAAAATTATCATGACGATCGATTGAATTTTTCGTTTTCCAAGTTGCACACAACATGTGTTTTCCAAGTTGCACACAATAGCGGGTTCTAAATTTTCCAAGTTGAATTTTTCGTTTTACAAGCTAAGGCGCTTGTAATTTTTAGTTCAGTTGACAAGGTCATAACACAACGCTGTCGATAAACAAGTCATGTTAGAGACATATAAATTAAAACTGGATGTATATATATTATTCAATCCCATAGAGCATCTACCCAACTGAATCACAGTAAGTTCATGAATTACGACGAAGTTTAAATCTAAAAATGCATGTCAAGCTATCATCATATCCGTTTCAATACTGCCATGGTTGTTGGCGATCTTTTCAAGCGTGGAAGTTTTCTCCGTCGCGGGGACTTTTTTAACATCCACTGGTGCACGACTAAGACCTTGCTCACATCTTGGGACTTCGAAATATGTCAGCTCCCTTGATAATATGCCATATCTATGCACCGCTATAAGAAATGATTGTCATTAATTAATCTAAACCAAGTCATTACTCTTAATTGGCTCAAACTCAGCTCAGTTCAATCTAATCAATCCGATAGTCCTTGAGATACACCACGTACACCTCACTCGCAATTATATGGTTGTAGAACATGCACATTGAACGCCACAAGGACGAAACTTAGATAAAAGGAAATTACTTCACTATTTCAAGATTCGAAATATACTAGGTTCTACTTTCCAATAGCCTCACAACAAGTCTAAGTTACAGAAAATAGTGGTCATGCCAGACCCACTATTCTACTCCCTCCATACAAAAATGGTATTCGTATTAGACTAGAGGAAAAGTCAAACTTTATAATTTTTTATCAATAATTAGCAAATTGTATGAAATAGATTCTAATATGATTACCATTGTTTGACGGAGAAGAGTACCATACAACACCTACCACTCCGGGTGTGAAATATAGGAATGAAGAGTGAACACATGATTCTTAATTTGCAAAAGTAATTTAATGATAGCACCGTGAGTATAAAAGATAGACTTAATCTACAAATGCTACATAGTTTTCTATAAAAGCACGTAACGATAACAAATTTGGGTAAGTGAAGTTGCATAAAGTAGTTATGATCAAACAAGTTTGGGTAACACATGACATGCTAGGGATTTTATTCACTACACACAATCATATCTTAGATAGAAGGCAAGGTGATCAAACATGGGCTCGATCTAGCACAAGTTAAATTCGGCAACATAATCTACCTTAAGACCAACTATCAAGAGCCTCACAATTTGAATTAGTGGTCATTTGGGTTCATTACCAAGCTTTTGTTTTTTGGCGCGGCCAAAGGATATAGTGGACACGCACCCTTTAACCCATCCACTCCCCCACCGCAACCCTGCTTGGCTCCAGCAGTGCTCATGCCGTTACCTCCACCCTACCATCTTCCTTGCTAAATTGAAGCCCATTTCTTCTTCTCTGACCAAGTGTTCTTGACTCCCGCACCACCGTCACCCCCGCTAAATTTAGCATGTTTCTCTTTCTCTGGCCCAGTGCCCCCGAGGCTAAGCCTAGTCCCCTCCTTCTTGTTCATCGGTTGATTCCCTGCTGCCAGCACCATCCAACTGGCCTCTCCCACCGACCTTGTGGACTGCCTTCCTGTAAGCCCTCCTTCTAAGTCCATAGCCATGGAAACCCTCCTAATCGCCCCCTAAGCCCCGAACACTAATGGCCGCAAACTCGTCGTCCCCAGCTATGATGAGTTTGATTTATCTTCTTTGTCTCTTCTCTAGTGCATGGTTGCCAAAGCATCCTCTTCACACGCGTGTCTAGAAAGAAGCATTTACCTTCGTATTTAGTTGCGTCCTATTTACTCAGTCATTGGCCATTTGTGTTGAATGTGTACAATTATGATGCTTTATGAATCACTCCCGGTTGGTGACATAAATGGAGAGTAAAACTAGCCTTCAGTCCTTTCATTTGTTTTAACAGGCAGGGGCAACCGGTTTATTTTTGGTTATGAAGTTAGTTGGTGGGGATTATGGAACAGTTGTAGGGGTAATTTTTTTGTCAGTGTCGTCTAAGGTCCTGGTTGAATCCGTGTAGATAGTAGTTATCTGCTAATAATTATCTTTTTTTGATCCAAACAAGTATAGACAATAGATTACCTAATTGTTAGCTGGACCCTAGATAACAGCCATCTCAAATTCTCAATAGTTAGACTAAATCAGATAATAGCAGCTAATAGGTGCAGAAATAACAAAAATTGTTAATAATTGCTAGCTGGCTAATAGATGTGGATCCAAACATCATCCAACTAATAGGTAGCTAATAGTTAGCTACTAAATCCGTTTTAAATTATAGTTCGTTTGACTTTTTTGACCCCAAGTTTGATCCCTCATCTTATTCAAAAATTTGTGCTAAATATCACTTCTTTTATTGTGGCTTGCTTTATTAACAAAAGTTCTTCAAGAATGACTTAAATTTGACTATGTTTGCATACATTTTTTGAATAAGACGAGTGGTCAAACTTGGGGTCAAAAAAGTCAAACAAATTATAATTTGGAACGGAGTGAGTAGCTAATATTAGATATGAGCTATTAGCCAACTAATTATTAGCAGATAATGAATCCATACAAGAGCTAAATATTTTGTATAAATTCCATATTCTATACCATACATGTCCGTGCGTACAAGACGATTGACACATGGATAAAACTTATATATACGTCCACATCACATGCATGTCGTCAAATACAATGAAACCATCGATCAAGAGGAGACTTGTAGTTCTATATGAAAGTCTCGCTCGATCCAAGTCTTACTACTAATAAATTGAGGCGGAGACCCAAAAAAAATAAAGAAAAAAAGATGTGCAACTTGCATATAGTTGGTTGTATGCATGCATTTAGCAACACGTGTATACTCCACGACGGACAAACAACGGCCGGATCAATTCCGAGTGTGTCGTAAGCCATTGTGACGATCGAGCGAGTTTTTCCTTTTTTCCAATGTTGCATCCTACTCTTCTTCATATATATGGATTTGGCTAACCGATAACATCCGTCAGTCCTCTGTCCTCTGTTTCCCATTGGTGGACGATTAAAACCTAGCAACTAGCCACACTTAGCTTGAAAATGTCATCACCTACTACATACTCATACTACCAATGGGAAATAGAGGAATATATGTACTCATATATGTACAAATTTATAGATCTAAACTGTGTACATATATGACTAGATTAGATTGTATGTCGTTTTGACTTTTTTTTAGATACATAAATTTTATTATATATCTAGACATAGTGTATACACTACCACTAAATCGATTTGTAGAGGCGCCGGCTTTTTATGTTGGCCCTCGGGCCCCACTAAGCTAGCCTCATTCACAAACATATCATTAGATTACCAGCCGCCTCTAAAGATGTATTTGTATATAACCGCCTCTACTAATGCTCTAGAAATATACAACAACCTCTTTCTTCCTCATTGGGGCATTTACATGGACCCATGAATAGTTGAACTTAATGCTTGAATAGGTGGCCACGAATAAGGTGGTGGTAGTGGGGATGGTGAGAGTGTAGGTGAAGGTGGAAATGACGACAATGCACGTGTCCAGGACGAAGATGATGGTGATTATTTGGAGGAAATGCTTCGGAACTTAGACCAGGGTGCTACTTAGGAGTAAAAGATCTAAAAAATTGAAAAGGGTAAAATGGGAAGCAAGGAAGACTCTGTACAGTGTTGAGAAGAATTGTCTGACACACACACTGGATGGTGGATGGTGCTACGTTTTGTGCTAGAGCTGATCGTCCTGAAAGGCTAAGTACATTTGGTTGGACTGCAGTTTCAAAGAACTCTTGTGTCTCTTGTAATGATTGCTCCCGCAGCCAAACTCTGTTCTGACCAAATTAATCTCTAGTAGGGTCTAGTCGTTTCTGGTTCTTTCGATGATTCGTCCAGCAAATTAAGTACCTAGTGCACAATTTGCCTAGCTAGTTGCTTGTGTAAAATTATCATGACGATCGATTGAATTTTTCGTTTTCCAAGTTGCACACAATAGCGGGTTCTAAATTTTCCAAGTTGAATTTTTCGTTTTACAAGCTAAGGCGCTTGTAATTTTTAGTTCAGTTGACAAGGTCATAACACAACGCTGTCGATAAACAAGTCGTGTTAGAGACATATAAATTAAAACCGGATGTATATATATTATTCAATCCCATAGAGCATCTACCCAACTGAATCACAGTAAGTTCATGAATTACGACGAAGTTTAAATCTAAAAATGCATGTCAAGCTATCATCATATCCGTTTCAATACTGCCATGGTTGTTGGCGATCTTTTCAAGCGTGGAAGTTTTCTCCATCGCGGGGACTTTTTTAACATCCACTGGTGCACGACTAAGACCTTGCTCACATCTTGGGACTTTGAAATATGTCAGCTCCCTTGATAATATGCCATATCTATGCACCGCTATAAGAAATGATTGTCATTAATTAATCTAAACCAAGTCATTACTCTTAATTGGCTCAAACTCAGCTCAGTTCAATCTAATCAATCCGATAGTCCTTGAGATACACCATGTACACCTCACTCGCAATTATATGGTTGTAGAACATGCACATTGAACGCCACAAGGACGAAACTTAGATAAAAGGAAATTACTTCACTATTTCAAAATTCAAAATATACTAGGTTCTACTTTCCAATAGCCTCACAGCAAGTCTAAGTTGCAGAAAATAGTGGTCATGCCAGACCCACTATTCTACTCCCTCCATACAAAAATGGTATTCGTATTAGACTAGAGGAAAAGTCAAACTTTATAAATTTTGACCAATAATTAGCAAATTGTATGAAATAGATTCTAATAGGATTACCATTGTTTGACGGAGAAGAGTACCATACAACACCTACCACTCCGGGTGTGAAATATAGGAATGAAGAGTGAACACCTGATTCTTAATTTGCAAAAGTAATTTAATGATAGCACCGTGAGTATAAAAGATAGACTTAATCTACAAATGCTACATAGTTTTCTATGAAAGCAAGCAACGATAACAAATTTGGGTAAGTGAAGTTGCATAAAGTAGTTATGATCAAACAAGTTTGGGTAACACATGGCATGCTAGGGATTTTATTCACTACACACAATCATATCTTAGATATAAGGCAAGGTGATCAAACATGGGCTCGATCTAGCACAAGTTAAATTCGGCAACGTACTCTACCTTAAGACCAACTATCAAGAGCCTCACAATTCGAATAAGTGGTCATATGGGTTCATTACCAAGCTTTTGTTTTTTGGCGCAGCCAAAGGATATAGTGGGCACACACCCTTTAACCCACCCACTCCCCCACCGCAACCCTGCTTGGCTCCAGCAATGCTCATGCCGTTACCTCCACCCTACCATCTTCCTTGCTAAATTGAAGCCCATTTCTTCTTCTCTGACCAAGTGTTCTTGACTCCCGCACCACCGCCACCCCCGCTAAATTTAGCATGTTTCTCTTTCTCTGGCCATGTTCCCCCGAGGCTAAGCCTAGTCCCCTCCTTCTTGTTCATCGGTTGATTCCCTGCTACCAGCACCATCCAACTGGCCTCTCCCACCAACCTTGTGGGCTGCCTTCCCGTAAGCCCTCCTTCTAAGTCCATAGCCATGGAAACCCTCCTAACCACCCCCCTAAGCCCCGAACACTAATGGCGGCAAACTAAAAGTGCATCTAGCCCTTTAGTAGGTTTTGGATGATTGAATGACAACGTGATTAAAGGTGTAACCCGTTTGCTAAGTGTGGACATGTAATAGGTTATCTCACAGGTATTTAATAAAAGCCAAAATGATGTGTTATTGTATAAACAATCTAGTTCGAGCACAAGACAACAATGCAAATAGAATTCATGCAGAGGCTTATTTATTGTGGGATTTCCATGTACTATGTAAAAGCAAGCCCGGTAAAAACTAGTTGATGAGACATGAGGGATTGCATATGGAATGGTCTCATATTTGAAGCTTGCTAAATTAAAATTAAAAAGATGACAATACAAATGAATGGATGATTCAACACAAGATGTGACTTGATGGCTTGAGATGGTGAAGATAGCAAGGAAAGGCTTCGAGGTACTAAGCAAGGGTGAATGGCAAGCGACGGCTTGATGGCCGAAGAACCTAGCTAGGTTGAAGAAGAAAGTACTTGCATTTAGTTGAGGTATTAATCAAGCTAT
Source organism: Miscanthus floridulus (assembly GCF_019320115.1). Classification (NCBI taxonomy): domain Eukaryota; kingdom Viridiplantae; phylum Streptophyta; class Magnoliopsida; order Poales; family Poaceae; genus Miscanthus; species Miscanthus floridulus. The sequence goes on from NC_089582.1 coordinate 4,541,134, forward strand.
GATGGTCATATTGATGTGGAGGATCAAATCTATATTGGACAAAGTGTTGAAAGTGACTTGATGCATTTGGAGTTATTCATATTTAATGAATGGAATCAAGTCACGTGCTCAAGATGGCTATGCTCAAGTGAAAAAGATCAAAGTTGACATGTTGGCACCCTCACTTGATGAAGATTGGAATACACGGCTTCGGTTGAAAGAGATCAACTCAAAAGGTTTAAATTCATTATACTTTTAAATTTGAGTTAATAGGAATGACGTACTGTTAAGAGGGATGCATCATGTTGATAGATAATGTTTCATAAGTGCTCAAGCTAACCCATGTGAGTTTTTAGAGTGTTTGAGAGACAAAAGAGCTAACTTTTTTTGCTGGTCTGGCAATATCGGACGTCCGGTATGTGCCCAGCCATGATAAAATTCTTGATGTTCTTGGGTTGGTTCGTCGGGAGTTCCGACGTGAGTCAGGAGTTCCGACGGTCGGGAGTTCCGGCCATTGTTGGGAGTTTTGATGTCTTGTGCTTAACTAACTTGGAGAGTTCACTTTGGTGGTCATGGACGGCCAGAGGCCAATGGCTAGTTTTCAAATGCCTTGAGGGTTGGGAGTTCCGACATGCGTCGAGAGTTCCGACGCCTCACACACTGTAACTCAATTACCGTTGGCACAGTGTAAGTCATACCAGACGTGTCTATTATGGCAATGGCTACGAAACGGCTAGTTTTTCCAAGGGGGCTATAAATAACCCCAAGCTTTCACCTTTGGAGGCTGTTGATTATGTTGATCCTCTAGCACGCTTTTGAGCTTTGCCAACTCTCCCAAACCCTCTCTTAGTGAGTGATTCATCTAATTGCCAAATTCATTTGTGGGTTAAGAGAGAATTTGAAAAAGAGAGCAAGCCACCACTTGAGCACTGGTGCATATTGTCTATTTCATGATTTGCATTTGTTACTCTTGGACTCTTTGGTCCTAGATGGCTAGGCGTCGCTGGAGAGCACCCGAGAGATTGTGGTGTGCCTCGGAAAGTTTGTAATGGTCGATTCCGTCGCCTCAGAATCAACTAGTGGAAGGAGGAAAAGGAGTTGGAAAAGACTCCGGCTAGAGTGACCTTCATGGTACCCTCTAGGGCTGACCTTCGCTGGGTCGCCGTAGCCCCCTCAACGGAGAGTAGGACTCGAATGAGTCTGAACTTCGGTAAAACAAATATCGTGTCTCAATACGCATTTCATTCGATATTTGTGTTGCTCTAGCTCTTGTGTAGGTTCTCTGTGTATATTGTTATATCTAGTAGATACTTATAGTTTGGTTTGAAGATAGAAATCAAAAGGAGCAAGTTTGGGGCTGCTCTGCAGAAACCGTGCATACCGAACACGTCCGGTATACATACCGAACACGTCCGGTATTTCCTGTCTATGCAGAATATATTTGTTTTCTGTTCTAACTTTGTGTTGCAGGGTTGTAACTTCTAGATATATTCTTTATACCTTATATACTCTGTGTCTAACTTATGAGGGGTGGTATTACTCTTAATTTGGACCTTTACTAATAGTTTTCGCATTTAAGGGTGTTAATTTCTAGAAACGCCTATTCACCCCCCTCTAGGCGGCATCCAAGGTCCTTTCAATTGGTATCAGAGCCAGGTTCTCACCTAAAGCTTCACTGTCGTGAGAAAAGGATGTCGATGTCTATCAAGTTAGAGCCGGTGCTTCTCCAAAATGATGTTTCAAACTTTCTACCTTGGTCAATTCATGTACTCAATGCTTTTAGAGATATTAGTCCTCTTGTTGAGCATATTGTGGATGCAAGAATACCTCTTCCTATAGTTGATTGGAGCAACTACAAAAATTTATCAAAAGAGGAAGAGATATGCGTGCAACTCAATGCTATTAATGTCATTTTGAGTACATTAAGTGTAGAGGTTCAAGATGAGGCAATCTTCAATGGACAACCACCTCCGGAGAGTGCTCATCTCATTTGGACTAGACTTGTTGAGTTATATGGAAAATCCAAATGTGATGATGCACTTGAGATCGAGTTAATGGAAAAATTTGTCCATTGTGCCTTCATGCAACGAAGAAGCCTCACAAGACCTCAAGAGCGCTGAGCCAGAGCAAGAAGTGCAAGCAGCGCATGACCTACTGTCTGCCTGCACATATCGAACATGTCCGGTATGCCTACCGAACGTGTCTGGTATGGCCATGGCAGTAGGATAACAGGTTGTCTGTGATGATGAGGCTCAAGCCTGGTGGCGACCAAGTGATGAGTCAATCTCAATATCTCATGATACTCATCACTTGTGTCTCATGGCAAGAAAAGCAAGAAGAAGAGTAACAAGAAATATCAAGAAAAGGAGAAAGCACAAGTGGATGATCAAGATAAGAGTGATGTTGAAGTTGAAGACAACTACAACCTTGATCATTTCAACCGCAAGGACAAGTTCATAATCATGAAGATAGTTGAAAAGAATGATGAGCTTGAAGAAGAGATTGAGAAGCAAGAGCAATCACTTCAAAATCAAGAATTGTTTCTCATCTCCAAGATGGAAGAACTAAAGGCTCTAAGTGAAAGGTATGAAAAATTATCATTTGAGAATGCTTTAGTTACTAACTCCTCTTCTAGTGTTTCACAACTAGAGAAGGAAAACTTTGAGCTCAAGGCAAGGCTAGATGAACTATCAAACAAGTATAATGTGCTACAAGGAAACTATGTTCATCTAAAGTGCTCTCATGAGGAAGTAGTAGAATCAAGCATCATGCTTGAGGTAGCTCATGAGGTTGTGATCACATCGGTAAAATTTTCTCAACCTCTTACACATTCACTCACTAGTACACCATCTCAATTAAATATTTCTTGTACTAATGAGTGTGCTCCTCAAGCAAGCCAATCTTTGATTGAGCTAAATCTTATAGAAAACATAGAGCTCAAAGAAGAGGTGAAAATGATAAAGAAAGATGTGATTCAGTTGAAGGGTAAGGAGAAAGCACAACCTTCTCAAGATAACCATGATAACATGGTGACGAAGCTTGAGAAGGGTTCAAACCTTGCTTCCTCCAAAGCCCAACAAAAGAATCACATTTCAAGCAAGGCCAACAAAACCAAGTGCAAGAAACATGGAAAAAGGATGTGCTATGGTTGTGGATTGTATGAACATGAGTGGGCTATGTGTCCACACAAGAGTTGGGCCAACAAGTGTGAAGCAGACGAACAGAAGGCCTCAAACAAGTTGGCTAACCAAAAGAAAAGTGATGGACAAAGTGCTTGTCTCATGAGCAAGAAATTGGGGCATCCTACCAAGAAATGCCCAATATACAAAGAGGCAAAAAAGGAAGCCCAAGTTGCAACAATAAGATGCTATGGATGAAATGAGAAGGGCCACAAGGTTGATAGATGTCCATACAAGCAAAACAAGCATAGAGCAAACAAAGGCCGCATATGCTATGCTTGTAGAAGAAAGGGCATTTAAGCTATGAATGCCCAAATGGTAACACTCTTAAGCCAAACACATTTGTTTATAATGATATGCTTAGGAAGACCACAAATGGAGTTAACACTAGCAAGGTGACGTGTTCACCACAAACTAGTGCTAAAGCCATTTGGGTGCCTAAGCACTTGTTGACTAACCCAAAAGGAGCCGACAAGAGTTGGGTACCAAAGTGTGCTTAGGTTAATGAAGTAGCTACTTGGTGATGAGATGAAGGCTTCGGAGTGGTTGAGCAAGTAAATATAAAATATTCACTCAATCTATCAACTAATTCTTATCATAATCTCTTATATGGTTGACCCAAAGATAATTCAATGAATATATCATCTATTTCATCCTCACCATTGGTAACAAGTACCTAAACCTTATAGGATAGCCACTTTGTTCATTTTGTGTTCAATAGTTCACAAATAGGCATATTTGTGAAATATTGAAAGTGGCTAATTAGATTCAATTGAAAAGTATTTTATTTTGCCATATGATGATTTTAATGGCTCTCTAGTAGAGCAATTTATTTGTTGAGATGCAGGGCATAAAATAAATACTACAGCTAAAACGAAGAATCACAAGCAGCGGGTTATTTGTTTCTGTCCTGCACCTATCGGATGTGTCCGGTATTACTATTGGACGTGTCCGATATGGCCAGGGACAGAAAAAAAGTGTTTCTGTTCTGCGTATTCTGGACGTGTCCGGTATACCTACCGGACGTGTCCGGTATTGCAGGAACCAGAACACTAATAGGATTGCAACTAAGTCTTTGATCCATATATCTTCATATATCCACATTTTACTCATAAGCTTGTAGTTTACCAAATCTAAGTGGATTGTGAGCATCTCTTGAACTCAAATTTAAATATGGCAAATTATTTGGTTGTGGTTCAAAATAGAAAATTGACTCTCAAATTCTTAATAGAACAAAGTGCTAGATAAAAGTCATTCAAATTACTTAACGCACTTATTTAGGGGGAGCTCAGTTTCTATTTTGCATCTTGTGGACTAACAAATTTATCTAGCATTCTTTGTAGTCCTTTGGATGAAAAATTGATTTCATATCTAGCATGATTATTTGGCAATTAAGGTCAACATAAAGATTATCATGCTATGTATCTTCTTAGTGGTATTCTTATGGGCTCAAGGCAAAGGGATGTTTTTACATACATGCATTGAAAGTGCATCTAAGGCCCTTTATATATTAGAATGTGCATTTGTGTGACATAGGAGCGATGTTTTTCAAAACCCATAACTAGCATGTGTAGGTGGTGTGAATTTGAAAAACTATTTGAATCTTGGTCTTTGTGACCTAGCCTTGTCATGTGATAATTATAGCTCTCCTTGATTGTTTGATTGGCTAATTACACATGACATGGATTTCTTAAGTCCACAATCTACTATGTCTCACAATATCTCTCTCAAGTAATCAATATCTATATATGCCAAATATTTAGAAAAGAGAAGTGATACTCATGGCATTTAGATAAGAAAAGTAATTACACCTTATTTGGATCAAGGACATATATGTTTTTGGATCAAGAAATGAAAGAGAAGGGGATTGGAATTAAATGAATGAAGTTTGGAACAAAAATAGCCAGCCCGAAAATACTGGACATGTCCGGTATGCATATCGGACGTGTTTGGTATGAGCGGGGTTATAAAACGGCCGGTACCCCTTCGGCCCTTGTCCTCTATCTCTGTTTTCTCTCCTCCAAGCCGACGCCGCCACCTCTGTTCCACTGATTGGCGATCGAGTGATTCCATCGAGAAAAAGAAGAGAGGGAGATTGGATTAGAGGAGATTTGCATCAAGATCGAAGGCTCTGGGACTTGGTTTTCCAATCGCGTCTTCATTCTCTCTCAAGGTACCCTAATCCCAGACCTCTTCCAATCTAAGTGGTTAGGGCATGATTTTGAAATCCCTTCGGTAGAGATGCTACATTACCTATCTAGAAGCAATGCCCAAAGTTTGGATTGAATTGGAGATGAGATTGAGTGTGACCCCTAATTAGGGTTGCTGTGTACTTATACCGGATGTGTCCGGTATTCATACCGAACATGATCGGTATGAGCCAGCAGTGCAGGTTCAACTGCAGCCTCAACTCAACACTCATTGATTATTGTCCCTTTATGTATGATTGTTTGTCTAAATTAATTTTGCAAACCTTGACCATGGTTGGGATAGGTGATTGCGAGATTTTGGATAAATAATTGTATATATATATATGGATGATGATATAAGAAATATTGTTTGGGCATGTATCTAAAATTCCTTGCAAATCTTTGGATACAGGACAACAGCCATGGGTGGAAGACAGGAGCCTAGGTCCAAGCACAGGCATGATCTAGCACTAGAGAAATACAAGAAGGCAATGCAGGACATGCATCTCAGATACAGTTAGTAGGAGCAAGGCAACAGTAGGGACTCTCTAGAGCTACTAAGGGTGCTCCACAGTACAAAGAGGGAGACAACAGTTCTTCCTCTGACACAGATATAGAGGAGTATAGAGTGGAGCCCAGTACCAGAAAGAGGAAGAGCACTGATAGAGGTTCAGATAATGGTAGCTCAGATGATGAGTAGGAGATTGAGGAGGAGCTAGTACCTCCAGCTCAGCATCAGCTAGGCCAGGGTATGCACTATGGATTACTTGAGACACATCCACCTAGTGTACCCTCTTATGTTTCTAGAGTTGACTATCGAGGGAAAGGCATGACTAGAAGGGCCAAAGCTGAGAGGAGAATTGATCCAAGGGGCTTGCCTAGGGTTCAATTTGATCATCGATTTTAGACAACCTTTCATATGGACTTCTACACTAGTGTGATCCTCACCAAGAACCCTATGATTGCTAGGTCTTAGTGGATTGACTGGCAGTATATCAGAGATTTGTAGAAGTCCTCCATTGATCATGCTATTGCTATTTGTGAGCATATAGGGGTATATGAGATCATGGAGTTCTAGCATGACTGGAACACAGAGGTGATTGCTCAATTCTATGCCACTCTGTATGTTGAGGAGGATGAGAGGCATATGCACTGGATGCTTGAGGGCTAGTGGTACAATGTTGATTATGATGCTTTTGCAGCTCTACTTGGCTTCTCAGATGATCTTCAGAAAGATAGGATCCACATAGAGCAAGTGTTGCCTCCAGAGTAGCTCGCCTACATGTATCCACCAGGAGGTGAGAGAGGAGCAGTGGGGAAGGTTCTAGGTCTTCACCCTACCTATAGATACCTAGATAGGATGTTTAGGAAGACCATTGACTGCAAGGGTGGAGACAAGGGCAACATTGCAGATTACTCTAGGAACTTGCTCCATAGGATGGCTCTAGGTGCACGGCCCTTTAGCATCTTTGACTTCATATGGTGCGAGATCAGGAGCGTTGGCGAGAGGCCCCTCAAGGGTTGTCGTTTTGCTCCCTATATTATGCACATGATTGAGAAGGTCATAGGGCATACCTTTAAGTATGACAAGGTACATAAGGCCCTAAAGATAGTTGCAAATCTACCTAAGATTGGTGTACCTCTAGCAGGACCAGAAGGAGCAGCATCAGCACTAGAGGCAGATGCACCAGCAGGTGGTGCAGCAGCAGGAGGAGCTTCCCCTCTACCACATGCTCCTTCATGTTCTTCTTCATATCACCGCAGTCCTCCTTCTCCTATTCGTAAGATGTTCAGTGCTATCTTTGGGATGTGCAAGGACATACAAGTCAGGCAGCAGAAGGAGAGGGATGCTAGGAGGAAGGACACTCAGACTTTGAAGTAGATTTCTGCTAGACTTGAGCTTGATCCTCCTAGGTCTCCATTATCAGATGAGGTAGCCAGTGAGCCTAAGACTGAGGAGTAGCAGCAGGCCAGGTACGACAGAGAGTATGTTGAGTTTCTTCAGCGACAGCAGCAACAGCAGGCACCAGAGCACCCTAACACTTTACCACTATAGGCTCGTGTGCCTACTCACTCTCAGCCACGTTCCAGTGCTATAGACGAGTATGCTTCAGACTGGTGGAGTGACCTCACCGGTGGCTATGGCTACTACGGGTGTGGTGGCTGTGACCCGTCTAGTGCGGGTGGTTCTCGTCTAGCCGGTGCTCCATGCTCAGATGATGAGGATGTTGGTGGAGATGAAGATGGTGATGAGTGATCACAGCTTTCAGAGATAGCTTGTAGTCCCTTTGTCCTTAGTATGTCATTGTTGGACCTTTGTGGTGATAGATGGCAAAGGGGGAGAGAGACTGATCAAAGCTTCAGGATATTTGTTTCTTTTGCTTATCTTTGTATCTGAAGATATGTACTGCAGGCTATAGTTTCTTGAGCTTCATTGATGTATCTTGAGTTTGAGATAGATTGTATCATGCGAGAGATGAGACTTACTTGTGCTTTATCTATGTATCTCTTGAGACATGATCTTTATTTATATATTAGTGGCTTGTAGACTAGGGAAAATGTGTAATGAGTGCTATGTGTGACATACATGTGTTGTATTTATTTTCATAATAACTATGCATGCTAGAATAAAAATATTTGATGTGATGCCTTTATATTTATTCTTATCGGATATATCTTGTCTTGGCATCACGGTTTTACTTTGTCACACACACAAGCACCCCACGGATGCAATGATTTAGGGGGAGTCTCCTATATGTTTTAGTGTGTGCAATTGACATTTGAGGTCATTTTGTAAATTCTAATCATAAGCACATATTAAGGGGGAGCCTCTCATAAATCATTGAACCCAAAAGCTTAAATATTTATATTCTTTTATAAGCTTTAATCAAGTTGTCATCAACCACTAAAAAGGGGGAGATTGAAAGTGCACCAAGCCCTTTAGTGGGTTTTGGATGATTGAATGACAACGTGATTAAAGGTCTAACCCGTTTGCTAAGTGTGGACAGGTAATAGATTATCTCACAGGTACTTAATAAAAGCCAAAATGATGTGTTATTGTATAAACAATCTAGTTCAAGCACAAGACAACAATGCAAATGGAATTCATGCAAAGGCTTATTTATTGTGGGATTTCCATATACTATGTGAAAGCAAGTCCAGTAAAAACTAGTTGATGAGACATGAGGGATTGCATATAGAATGGTCTCATATTTGAAGCTTGCTAAATTGAAATTAAAAAGATGACAATACAAATGAATGGATGATTCAACATAAGATGTGACTTGATGGCTTAAAATGGTGAAGATAGAAAGGAAAGGCTTTGAGGTACTAAGCAAGGGTGAAGGGCAAGCGACAGCTTTGCGGCCGAAGAACCTAGCTAGGGTGAAGAAGAAAGTACTTGCATTTAGTTGAGGTACTAATCAAGCTATGATGATCATATTGATGTGGAGGATCCAATTTATATTGGACAAAGTGTTGAAAGTGACTTGATGCATTTGGAGTTATTCATATTTAATGAATGGAATCAAGTCACGTGCTCAAGATGGCTATGCTCAAGTGAAAAGATCAAAGTTGACATGTTGGCACCCTCACTTGATGAAGATTGGAATACACGGCTTCGGTTGAAAGAGATCAACTCAAAAGGTTTAAATTCGTTATACTTTTAAATTTGAGTTAATAGGAATGTCGTACTATTAAGAGGGATGCATCATGTTGATAGATAATGTTTCATAAGTGCTCAAGCCAACCCATGTGAGTTTTTAGAGTGTTTGAGAGACAAAAGAGCTAACTTGTTTTGCTGGTCTAGTAATACCGGACGTGTCCGATATTGATACCGGACGTGTCCGGTATGTGCCCAGCCATGATAAAATTCTTGATGTTCTTAGGTTGGTTCATCGGGAGTTCCGACGTGAGTCAGGAGTGCCAACGGTCGGGATTTCCGTCCATGGTCGGGAGTTTCGACGTCTCGCGCTTAACTAACTTGGAGATTTCACTGTGGTGGTCATACCAGACGTGTCCGGTATGGACGGCCAGAGGCCAACGGCTAGTTTTCAAATGCCTTGAGGGTTGGGAGTTCTGACGTGAGTCGGGACTTTCCGACGGTCAGGAGTTTCGGCATGCGTCGGGAGTTCCGACACCTCACACAATATAACTCAGTTACCGTTGGCGCAGTGTAAGTCATACCGGACGTGCCCGGTCCAGTATGGCAACGGCTATAAAACGGCTAGTTTTTCCAAGGGGGCTATAAATAACTCCAAGCCTCCACCTTTGGAGGCTGCTGATTCTGCTGATCCTCTAGCATCTTTTTGAGCTTTGCCAACTCTCCCAAACCCTCTCTTAGTGAGTGATTCATCTAATTGCCAAATTCATTTGTGGGTTAAAAGAGAATTTAAAAAAAGAGAGCAAGCCACCACTTGAGCACTTGTGCATATTGTCTATTTCGTGATTTGCATTTGTTACTCTTGGACTCTTCGGTCCTAGATGACTAGGCGTCGCCGGAGAGCACCCGAGAGATTGTGGTGTGCCTCGGAAAGTTTGTAACGGTCGATTCCACCTCCTCAGAATCAACTAGTGGATGGAGGAAAAGGAGTTGGAAAAGACTCTGGCTAGAGTGACCTTCGTGGTACCCTCTAGGGCTGACCTTCGCTGGGTCGCCAGCAGCCCCTCAATGGAGAGTAGGACTCGAACGAGTCCAAACTTCGGTAAAACAAATATCGTGTCTCAATTCGTATTTCATTCGATATTTGTGTTGTTCTAGCTCTTGTGCAGGTTCTCTGTGTATATTATCATCTCCAGTAGATACCTGTAGTTTGGTTTGAAGATAGAAATCGAAAGGAGCAAGTTTGGGGCTGCTTTGCCGAAACCGTGCATACCGGACACGTTCGGTATTTCCTGTCTGTGCAGAATATATTTGTTATCTGTTCTAACTTTGTGTTGCAGGGTTGTAGCTTCTAGATATATTCTTTATACCTTGTATACTCTGTGTCTAACTTGTGAGGATGGTATTACTCTTAATATGGAGTTTCCATTTTGAAAACTACCATTATTAATAGTTTCCACTTTTAAAGGTGTTAATTTTCAGAAACGTCTATTCACGCTCCCTCTAGGCAGCATCTAAGGTCCTTTCACAAACTCGTCGTCCCCAGTTTGATTTCTTCTTTGTCTCTTCTCTAGTGCATGGTTGCCAAAGCATCCTCTGCACACGCGTGTCTGGAATGAAGCATTTACCTTCGTATTTAGTTGCGTCCTATTTACTCAGTCATTGGCCATTTGTGTTGAATGTGTACAACTATGATACTTTATGAATTACTCCCGGTTGGTGACATAAATGGAGAGTAAAACTAGCCTTCAGTCCTTTCATTTGTTTTAACAGGCAGGGGCAACCGGTTTATTTTTTGTTATGAAGTTAGTAGGTGGGGATTATGGAACAGTTGTAGGGGTAATTTTTTTGTCAGTGTCGTCTAAGGTCCTGTTTGAATCCATGTAGATAATAGTTATCTGCTAATAATTGTCTCTTTTTGGATCCAAACAAGTATAGACAATAGATTACCTAATTGTTAGCTAGACCCTAGATAACAGCTATCTCACATTCTCAATAGTTGGACTAAATCAGATAATAGCAGCTAATAGGTGCAGAAATAACATAAATTGCTAATAATTGCTAGCTGGCTAATAGATGTGGATCCAAACATCATCCAACTAATAGGTAGCTACTAAATCCGTTTTAAATTATAGTTCGTTTGACTTTTTTTGACCCCAAGCTTTCACTCATCTTATTCAAAAATTTGTGCTAAATATCACTTCTGTTATTGTGGCTTGCTTTATTAACAAAAGTTCTTCAAGAATGACTTAAATTTGTCTATGTTTGCATAATTTTTTTAATAAGACGAGTGGTCAAACTTGAGGTCAAAAAGGTCAAATAAATTATAATTTGGAACGGAGTGAGTAGCTAATATTAGATATGAGCTATTAGCCAACTAATTATTAGCAGATAATGAATCCATACAAGAGCTAAATATTTTGTATAAATTCCATATTCTATACCATACATGTCCATGCGTACAAGACGATTGACACATGGATAAAACTTATATATACGTCCACATCACATGCATGTCGTCAAATATAACGTAACCATCGATCAAGAGGAGACTTGTAGTTCTATATGAAAGTCTCGCTCGATCCAAGTCTTACTACTAATAAATTGAGGCGGAGACTCAAAAAAATAAAGAAAAAAAGATGTGCAACTTGCATATAGTTGGCTGTATGCATGCGTTTAGCAACACGTATATACTCCACGACGGACAAACAACGGCCGGATCAATTCCGAGTGTGTCGTAAGCCATTGTAACGATCGAGCGAGTTTTTCCTTTTTTCCAATGTTGCATCCAACTCTTCTTCATATATATGGATTTGGCTAACCTCTGTCCTTGGTTTTCCATTGGTGGACGATTAAAACCTAGCAACTAGCCACACTTAGCTTGAAAATGTCATCACCTACTACATACTCATACTACCAATGGGAAATAGAGGAATATATCTCTACAACTAAAACATTCATAACTATTCCGTCCACAGATGCGACACCAAAGCTGATCCATGCGATCAAATCAGGAAGGCAACGTGCACTCGCTCCATGCGATCAAATCAGGAAGGCAACGCGCACTCGCTTCATACGATCAGCTCAATCCCATAACAGCCGCAGTAAATCAGGAAAGCAAAAATTAATTCCCCGTGATAGACATTTTTTGGTGCCACAATCACCACTACGGGCCGTCGGTCTACACCTAAAAAATTACTAACGTTATCGTTGGATGAGGAAGTTGATCGCTTTGCCCAGCTTAATTAATCCGGCTTCCGCATCACCCGGCTGTCGCGTGTCCCCGTAGTCCGTTGGCCGTTCCGTCTTTCCACGTATTGACGTATAGGCGCATGTTAGTCGCTAGCTCGTTTGCCGTGGAGAGGAGTTTGAGTAGTGGATCACGTATTCACGTATACACAGGGGACACGCGGCAGCCACGTACGTATAGGCTGTCGCACGAGAGCACGGTGCGACGCCGTCGCATATCTCTAAATCTCTTCTCTACGATTAAAATATTCATAACTATTCCGTCCACAGATGCGACACCAAAATCGCTCCATGCGATCAAATCAGGAAGGCAATGTGCACTCACTCCATGCGATCAAATCAGGAAGCACTACTACAGAATGGACTTGTTGTCCCGGATGGTAACGGCCTTTAGTCCCGGTTACCGTGCCAGGACAACGATCCCGTGACTAAAGGTGCCACCTTTAGTCCCGGGTCATCGAGCCGGGACTAAAGAGGGACCTTTAGTCCCGGTTGGTGTTACCAATCGGGACTAAAGGCCCTCCAGCCGAGCAAATGTGGCCGCACCTTTTAGTCCCGGTTGGTAACCTCAACCGGGACTAAAGGTTCCTTTTCTTTTTCTTTTTTTTAATTTGTTTTCAGTTCAGTTACACGTATTTGTTTAATATATAATATGTTTTTATGTACGTATTCTACGCTGCTAATAAAAATACACGCACGTATATAATTACATCTAATTCTCATCTCGAGCATTATTATATTCGAATAAAGTATGAACCTATATATATTATAGATATATATATGTATATATACAATACTTTCATAATCTCGTTCTCAAAAATAACGATATCAATAAACATTTAATTTACATCATTTATTCCTTAGGATCAAAGTAGAACTCGCCGTTGGGATTTAGCACTTTTTCTAGAAGATATCCTGCTATTGACTCTTGAACTGCTTTCAGATGATCTTTTTGCATGACCCTTCGTTTCAACCATTCAGTCTTGCATTTGAAATAAAAGGAAATGTATTAATACACACACATATATATATATATATTCATTTAAAAATAAATAAAAAAATTGATATATACGTACTCTGAGGACATCTTTAGGAGTTCTTCTTATGTGCGCAATGATAAATTCACAAACGTAGTATCCACACAAGTTATTACCTGGTTCCTGCCGCAAACACCACTGTACGAGAAGAAGATTATTCTCATCATCTCACACGTAAATTGAAGTACGACATAGTAATTAAACACGTGGGGAAGTGTATATAGTACAACTTACTGGTATTTCAACTACATTAAGTGGTGCCTTGCAATCCTTGCGATGTTGCCGAATAAACTATTTTCAAACCCTGTGCGACCAATAATGTACGATCGTTAATAAATTATGGCAAGGTCTATTCAATAATAGTTGTGCGCGAGAGATCGAAATTACCCCTGTATAATGTCTATCATATCTTGGTATAGTGCCCGCTCTTTTCTCAACGAGTCAAAGATTACTAACCGACTTGAGTTTAACTCAATGACAATGAGTATCCAGTGAAACCTGCATTGGTTTATACACACACGTACATACATATAAGTTGTATTGTGTCGACGAAATATGGTCGGCAGTCTACCTAGGGCTATGCCCAAGGTAGTAGATTATCGGCAGACAGATGCGCAAGCCCCAAACAAGACGGTGACACAAGACAGACACGAGGTTTTATCCAGGTTCGGCCGCCAAGAAGGCGTAATACCTACGTCCTGCGTCTGATTTGTATTGCTGTATGTCAATGAGAGATGTTTTTTAGAGGGGTCCCCTGCCCGCCTTATATAGTCCGGGGGGCAAGGTTACAGATCTGGAAACTAATCCTAGTCAGTTACAATTGCCATATGTGGCCGGATAAGGATTCCTATTCTAACCGACCAGGATCCTGCTTGGTCGCTAAATCCGTCTTGATTCCTTGTGCGGGACTCCGATCAGGTTAACTGGGCCGCACGTCGCCTTTCGGGTGGACTGAACCCATCGATCCGGGCCAGCCCAAGCTTAGCCGTAAGGGTATAGGGGTTAATACCCCCATAGCTAGTCCCCGAGCATCATGTATTATGCTGCGACACGCCATTTTAACCTTCTCCGACAAACGAGGCTTGAATCCTTGACGCCTCCGACCACCGTCATCACCGGAGAAGTAGGTTGTCTGAAGAATGTATGGTGCTCTTTAAGAAAAAAGAAAAAGATTTCTGTCCTGAGAAGTGTGCCCACTTGTATTTCTGATAAGAAATGTAAGTGGTCTTGAAGCATAACGTCCTTGAACATCAGAAGCGTAGGGGTCGAAAAACAAACACATTCACCGCAAGGTGAAGTGTGCCCACTTAGTCCCTGAGCCTGGTAGTAGGTGATTTAGGCACGTGGTGCCAGGGTCTAAAAAGAATTCCCAGTTAAATTGAGAACCCAATCGTCGTACATGCGATACGAGATGCACCGACAGGTGCATCGTACCAATGTAGTCCCCGAGCTTGCTGGAAGGCGAGGTATGAGCCTTGTAGCAAGGTCTAAAGAAATGTCTCTTAACTGTATGTGAGTATAAATCACATGTAGCCAAGGAGAACCATTATTCAAGCAGTGGTCGGGGCAGTCCCCGAGCATATTAATAATCCTTATAATAATTCAGAGCACAAGGGTCGATTTAAACAAACACATTCACCGCAAGGTGAAGTGTGCCCACTTAGTCCCCAAGCTTGCTGGAAGGCGAAGTATAAGCCTTTGTAGCAAGGTCTAAATAAATGTCTCTCAACTGTATGTGAGTACAAATCACATGTAGCTGAGGAGAGCAAAACTATAAGAAGTGGTCGAGAGAGTCCCCGAGCACGGCGGTGGTCATAGTAGTTCCCGGGCACGGCCGTGGTCGGAGCAGTCCCCGAGCACAAAAGTGGTCTGGGAAGGATCCAAGCACAGTAGTGGTCTGGGCAAATCCGCGATCACTTGTGCTGCTTGTACTATTATTTGGTGTACTTATTTCTCTATTCTTTGCCAAGTCCAGTCTGACACGTCTGGTCAAAAAAGTAAATAGGTATAGTACATCATTCTGTCTTTTTTTTTTGCAAACAGTCGGTTGACACCTGTATTGAGGTGTGTCAGTGTGGGCCCTCTTACACCATCAACGAAGAGGCGCGTACACTGTTAACGAAGGAGCGCGTTTATTGGCGCAGATTTCGAGGTTGTGTGAACAACCGTCTGTGGCGCGTGCGCACGACTCCCAATATTCTCGGGCGAACGAAATGATGGTGCTCTTTGTTTTATATAACGTAGATCTGGTAAGTTACTCACACCGTTCCCCATTGCCATCCGCCACCACAACCTTCTTCTTCTTCCTGCCGAAACCCTATTCCCCCAAAAATCATCGCCAACCCCCTCGGTCCCCCGCATCCACCCACCTAGTAAGGATGAACTAATGGCGAAGAGAGACGCCTAGAAGAAAGGCGGGGTCATGGCGAAGGAATGGTGGAAGTCGCGGAGCAACGAGCAGACCATCGAGGACCTCGTCACCATGGGAGTGCTCCACAACAAGGCACTTGCAGGATGGCGTGCGCCGGAAGGAGAAAGCTTCCCCGATCCACAACCAGGTGAGATTGTGGTCTTTGAAGACTTCTTCAAACGGGGTTTTGGGATTCCAGTGCACCCTTTCCTTTAGGGTCTCTGCTTGTACTATGAGATTGGGATTTGCAATCTGCATCCCAACTCGATTCTTCTTGTCTCTACCTTCATCCATCTCTGCGAGGCTTATGGTGGCTTCTAGCCCCATTTCGACCTCTTTCGCCACCTGTTCTGTCTTCGGAAGAAAGGAAGCAGTGGCTCGAAGATCGCCGGAGGCGTCTACCTGAACCTGCGTGACGGCATGAAGGCTCAATACCTGCACTGCCCCTAGAACACCTCATTGGACGAGTGGTACAAGAAGTGGTTCTACATCCGTGAAGAGCCGAACACCATCACTCTGTGCGATGTGGGACTGATTCCAGAGAAGAAAAGTAGCTGGTCGGAGAAGCCCGAAAACTTGGAGCAGATCGCCGAACTGCTCGGGATGATCCCGTGGGGAAGGCTTGATGGCCCGAGCGTGGTCGGCAACTTCATCAGCCGAAGAATTCAACCCTGCTAGAAAAGGATTCATCCTGGCTTCGAGTACCAAGGAGGCGCTGATCCAACGAGGACCAGGAAGGAGCCGCTCGACAAGATGGAGATCAAGGCCAGGATTGGAGAGTTGTTCAACCTGGCCGATCCCAATTATGTTGCACTGAATGCCATCGAGCACGCCTTCAAGCTGGCTCGTCCTCCCCCAAAGGTAAATGATGCCTCCTTTTAACTGTAGAGTCATGTTGTATCAAGAAAATAACTGTCTTTTCCTTCATTTTGTGTCTCAGTGTAATGGCCGTGACCGAGCAGAAGTGTTCGTGTCGCCTCCCCCCGGTGTAGAATGGCCACAAGCTACCGGCCCAGCCGCCTAGACCAGCGCCAGGACCGACGACGTTCACTGGGCGGTTCTCGAGACCGTAGAGGACGCCTCGACCAGAGCCGCTGGCAAGCGTCCGGCTGCCAGCAAACGACGTCAAGCCATCTTCCCCCTGTCGGATGACGAAGCAGAGGCTGCGGACATCTTTCGGCTCGTCCCCCGAAAGAGGAGAAGGCAGGTGGGACCGTCGGAGCAGGGTGGCTCCTCTGGGCCAGCAGTGGTCACAGCACCGACCACTGCGACACAGAGGACAAATGAAGGAAACATGCCACATCATACTCCGACGCCCGTACCGGAGGTTGAACAAGTCCCGGTGGAAACTGCCGAGCAAGCGGAGCAGGGGCGGTCGAGGAGATGTTCCTTCGCCACATCCTTCCGCAAGTCAAAACTGTAAGTATCTATATTTTTTATGTAAGTTTTGCATTTTGCATTGGATGCTATTATCTTCTGAATTTGTCTCTGAATTCATCAGATCGGCTTCCACCAAAAGCCCCGACCAGCTAACTGGGTGCGGAACATCCTCACCAACAACAGCGGGACAAACTGCTCAGCAACCAGCCGTGGAGGAGCCCATGGCAGGGACTCCGCCTGAGCCTCAGCAGGCGGACGACCAGACGCCAGTCCCCGAGCAGCTGGTCGGGAAGGCAACCGAGCAGAATACAAGTGCTCCAAGCATGAAACCTGCTGAGGCGGATACCACGGCGCCAAGGAAGCTGGATCTAGCCGAGGGGCAGCAGCCAGAAGTTGCCCAGAACATGGTTGCCGACGCGATGGCCCGTGGGAAAGCCCTGGTGGTCGTGGAGTCTGAGAACTCCAGACCAGTGCCGCCTCCCGAACAGGAGGCTGAAGAGGAAGAAGTGGAAGAAGTCCTGGGCCGTCCCCAAGATAGGCGACAACATATACATGTGTCGCGCTATCGGAACGACGAATGGGTCATGCACGAGGAAATCCTAGAGGTCGAAGAGACCTTAAGAGTCGAACGGGCGGCCAAGCGTCTGGTGACGGAAGTCCAGGTATATTTGGCTTGAGTCCTTTGACCCTGTTGTGTAGTCGAACTGTCTGACGTAGCTTGTCTGAATGCAGGACTTGATGAAAACTGCCAGATACCGAAAAAGGTGCTTCGACCAGATAGAAGGAATCACGACGACCAATAAGGAGCTGACGGCTGAAGTGGAACGCCTACGGCACCAACTTGAAGCCGCCGACCAGGAGAGGACAGTCCGAGAAGCACAGAACCAAAACCTGGTCGGCCAGCTCAAAAACAAAGAGCAGGAGAAAACAGGTAAGTGTTCACCGTATCATAACAAGTGCGGGACTTGTGTTATTTTGTTCTTGACAGTAATAGCTGTAATGCAGGTTTAGAGGCTGAAGTGACCCACCTCTAGGGGGAGAACAGCCGTGCGCTTGCAGAATGTGGTCGCCTGAAGGAGGACAACGAGAAACTGGCACGCTGCCAGTCGGAACTCCAAGACCACACTAATAGAATGAAGGACGACTTGAAAAGTAAGCACTCTAGACCACCTTTCTCATTCAATTGCCCACATTGCCTTGTCGTGTCATCACGTTTGATGTCTTGTACTGTTTTCAGTTTTGAAAGTCAATGCCAAGAGGCACCTTGAGGCCGTGATCAAGGAGCGTGACGACTGGAAAGCACAATGCCTTAAGGCCACCGAGGAGCGGGACACCTGGAGCAAGCGGTGCCAAGAAATGGCAACTGGCATTGTGCCCGTCCTCGACCTTATCGACCCGGCGCTCACAGAGGAAGAGCTAAGGACGCCTCAGCTCGGACTGGTCGAGAGATGCAAGCAAGCATGGGGATGGTTCCAAGACTTCGTGAAGGAGGCGGGTGAGTACACGGGTGCCCATGTGCTAAGCATGGTGCGTGCTCACTACCCCCTGATCGATCTCAAACGCTTGGAGGCTGGGTACCCGAAGGAGATAGACCCAGACAAGGCCGAAGAGCTTCGGACGGCCCAGCTGGACTTGTCGTCAAAGATAATTGGCGATATTAACCTGTGCAGAGGTGGGACAGCACCTGTGCAGGGTATGCCATCGACAAGCCAGCTGGAAATGCCACCAGCTGCAAGCCAACCAACGAAGCCTGCGGTCTCGACCAGCCAGGCACCGGCGGGGCCATCCCCTTCAGCTTGACTAGCTCTAGAGTCCCCGAGACTCGAGTAGGGTATCAGAGGCGGCGAGCAATAAATGCCATGCGCCCCTACCAGCCAATGTAATAGGCTTAGAGCTGTAGAAGGAGAACATAGTTGTGTTATTGTAAACTTGAGCCTTTTCAGGCAAGCTTGTAATAACGTAACTGTATATCATTATAAGCTTGTTTGTTTTATACAAAACGCACTTTAAGCTTGAAATTTTTTGTTGGTGTAACTAAGTGGGAATGTGTTAACGTTCTGTTTAGTTGTACCGTTTTGCTCGACACGTCATCCTGAAAAGTTTGTGCGGCCCTAGTCTGGCATGTGGTCGGAGTATGAGGTACTATGACCTGTGCACACGTGGACGCAGACAAGTCAAACCAGGGGGGACCTGCCGATCACCCGCAACGTAGAGAGCGGATCCCGTGCACGTGTTGGGAGGAACCGGAGACAGGACCTGCTCCGAAAACCGTAGAAGGAGTGGTGGTCGGCTTGTACTGGCTTAAGTTAGAATAACCATAAAATTCGGAGTGACACATTAGAGTGGTCGGAGAAATCATAGTTGCTTTAGTAAAGTAAATCGAAAATACAAGTAGAGTACATATCTCAGTAGTTAAGCATAGAAGCGTCTAAGCTTGTCGATGTGCCATGAGTTCGGTACGTCCGTGCCGTCTAGATGAGCTAACCTGTAAGACGTTGGACGTGTGACTTCCTTGATCATGAAGGGTCCCTCCCATGGGGTTGCGAGTTTGTGGACACCAGCCTGGTTCGTCTTCCACTTCAGGACTAAGTCCCCGACCACGAAGAAACGCTCTTTAACGTTCTTGTTGTAGTACCTACGCAAAACAGCAAGGTATTTGGCTGTGCGTACGCAAGAATCAAGCCTTTTCTCTTCTGCGCTGTTAACTTCTAGCTCCCGTACTTCGTTGACCTTGCCTTCGTCGAAGTTCTCTACCCGTGCTGATCTGAAAGCTATATCTGGTGGGAGGACTGCCTCAGCGCCGTAAACCATAAAGTATGGTGAGACGCCGGTGTTACGACTGGGCTGAGTTCCGAGGCCCCAGACAACGGCTGGTAACTCCTTGAGCCATCTTCCAGGAGCTTTATCGTTTTCTCTGTACATCCTCTTCTTCAATGCGTCCAAGATCATGCCATTTGCCCGCTCGACTTGTCCGTTAGCTCTAGGATGCGCCACCGAGACGTATTTTACAACTATGCTCCTTTCATCGCAGAAGTCCCAAAAAGCGTTCCCGGTGAACTGAGTTCCCAGATCAGTAATGATGCTGTTGGGCACGCCGAAACGGTGGATGACCTGGTCGAGGAATGTGACAGCTTTCTCTGAAGATGCCTGTACTAGAGGCATGTATTCTATCCACTTAGAAAACTTATCAATTAACACGAAGACGCATGTAAATTTCCCAGGAGCTGGTTTGAAAGGCCCGATCATGTCCAGTCCCCAGCATGCGAAGGGCCAAGAGGCTGGAATCGTCTGGATCTCATGTGCTGGTACATGGATTCTCTTGGAGAAGAACTGACAACCCTCACAGCGGCGGACTAGCTTCTCTGCGTCGGCCACTGCTGACGGCCAATAGAAACCTGCTCGGAAAGCCTTACCGACCAGTGTTCTTGAGGCCACGTGGTTGCCGCAGGAGCCAGAGTGGATTTGGTCTAGGAGATGCTCGCCCTCCTCCTGGGTTATACACTTCATCAAGATTTCCTCCTTAGCGTTTTTGCGCCATAACTTGCCATCGACGAGCAGATACTGCTTACTACGACGCATCAGGCGCTCATTTTCTGTTCGATCGACATAACCGCTACCGTCTGTCAAGTACTTGATGAAAGGCGTTCTCCAGTCCGGCTCATGAGTGGTCGGAAGCGGCTCGGTTGTGGTCGGCGCCGGAACCGTAGCCACTAATTGCTGGTCTAAAACTTTGTCGGTCGTTGAATCTTCGTCTTCAATGGAAGGCGTGAGCAGGTCTTGGACGAATACGCCATGTGGGATTTTGGCTCGGGATGATCCTAACTTTGACAACGTATCCGCTGCCTGGTTCTTGTCCCGGACCACATGTATGTACTCGATGCCATAGAACCTACCTTCCAGCTTTCTTATCGATTTGCAATATGCGTCCATCTTTTCACTGGTCGTGTCCCAGTCCTTGTTGAGTTGGTTGATGACCAGAGCCGAATCTCTGTAGACATAGAGGCGTTTAACTCCAAGCTCAACCGCAATGCGTAGACCATGCAGGCATGCTTCATACTCGGCGACATTATTAGATGCTGGGAAATAAATCCTGAGGACGTACCGGAGCTGCTCCTTGGATGGTGATACGAAAAGAACTCCTGCTCCCGCACCGTCAATGTTGAGAGAACCGTCGAAGTACATCGTCCAATATTCGTCGGATCCCGGAGAGGCAGGCGTGCTTAAGTCTGTCCACTCGACGATGAAATCGACGAGTGCCTAAGACTTGATTGTAGTACGGCTTGCAAATTCCAAGGAAAAGGGGCATAGCTCCATTGCCCATTTGACGATGCGCCCGTTCGCATCCTTATTGCGAATGATGTCCCCCAAAGGATACTCGGTCATGACCACCACACGATATCCGTCGAAGTAATGTCTCAACTTTCGGGATGTTATCAGTATGGCGTAGAGCAGTTTCTAAATCTGTGGGTACCTGGTCTTGGATTCGTTGAGTACCTCACTAATGAAATAAATTGGCCGCTGTACCTTGTAGGCGTGGCCTGGCTCGTCGCGCTCGACCACCATTGTAGTGGAAACCACCCGATCGGTTGCCACAATGTAAAGTAGGAGAGTTTCGTCTTCTCTGGGAGCAGTAAGTACCGAAGGTGACATGAGGTATTGTTTCAGCTGCGTGAAGGCAGCGTCTGCTTCCTCCGACCACTCAAACTTCTCGGACGATTTGAGCAGTTTGAAGAACGGTAGTCCTTTTTCTCCTAATCTTGATATGAAACGGCTTAGAGCAGCCATGCAGCCGGTGAGCTTCTGGACATCCTTCACCTTTTTTGGGGGCTTCATGTCTAAGACAGCTTTGACTTTCTCTGGGTTAGGGCGTATGCCGTCGTAACTGACGACGTTGCCGAGCAATATGCCAGAAGGGACACCAAAGATGCACTTCTTTGGGTTTAATTTCCATTGGAACGTATTAAGGGCTGCGAAGGTGCGTTCTAGATTGTCAACAAGGGTATGTGCTTCCTTGGTTTTGACAACTACATCGTCAACGTAAGCCTCGACAAGGCCGTCTTTTATCTCGTCGTTGAGGCAGGCCTGTATAGCGCGTTGGTAGGTAGCACCGGCGTTTTTGAGCCCGAACGACATAGTCGTGTAGCAGTAGGCGCCAAAAGGCGTGATGAAAGATGTCTTGATCTGGTCGTCCTTTTTGAGAGCGATCTGGTGATAACCAGAGTAGCAATCGAGAAAGGAAAGCAGCTCGCAACCGGCGGTTGAATCTACGACCTCATCTATGCAAGGTAAGCCAAAGGGGTCCTTAGGGCAGTGTTTGTTGAGATCAGTGTAATCAACGCACATTCTCCATTCATTATTCTTTTTGCGTACAAGAACCAGGTTGGCTAACCATTCCGGATGATACACTTCTTTGATAAATCCGGCTGCCAAAAGCCGTGTAACTTCTACCCTAATCGCCTCCTTTTTGTCGCGAGCGAACCGTCGTAGCTTCTGCTTGATTGGTTTGGCTTTACTGTTGACATTTAAGGAGTGCTCAATCAAGTCCCGAGGTACACCGGGCATGTCGGAGGGTTTCCATGCAAACACATCCACGTTGCCCCTCAAGAACCTGACGAGCGCGTCTTCCTATTTGGGATCCAGGTCGGCCCCGATGAGGGCCATTTTGCTGGGATCGCCCTCGACCAGCTAGATCGTCTTGTGCTACTTGGATCTGATGTTCTTGCGCGGAGCCTCGAGCTCTGGGATCTCCAAGTGGTCGGCCGGGGTCTTCTTAGCGTCGAGCATGGTCTCGGCCATGCGAATAGAGAGGTCGTGGGCCTCTGCTATTTTGAAGCTATCGTCCTCGCAGGTATAAGCTGCGTATACATTGCCCCTAAGGGTTAAAACTCCTTTCTCAGTAGGCATCTTGAGCACCAGATACCTATAATGAGGTATGGCCATGAACTTGGTGAGCGACGGTCGACCAAGAATAGCATGGTAGGTGCCATCGAAATCAGCAACCACGAAGTTGATGTAGTCGGTGCGGAAGTGGTCCGGAGTCCCAAACTGCACAGGTAGCGTGATCTGCCCGAGAGGTGTGGAGCTCTGTCCGGGGAGAACGCCCCAGAACTGTGCCTCGTATGGCTTCAGGTCCGCCTGGGCTATTTTCAGAGCGGGCAGGCTGTTCTTGAATAGTATATCAATGGAGCTGCCGCCGTCGATCAGTACCCTGTCGAATTGAACCTTGTTGATACAAGGATCGAGGACCAGGGGAAAATGCCCTGGCTCGGGTATGGCGGCCCATTGGTCCTTCCTGCTGAAGCAGATTTCATGGTGAGACCACGGAGGAAGCCGCGGATCGGTGAGAAGGTTGTCGGTCTTTGCCACGTTCAAGCAAGCGCGGGCGAGCAGCTTGCGTTCTCGTTTGGTCTCAATGGACACCTTGCCACCGATGATGGTGTGCACGCGATCAGTCGGCTTGACGTATTTATGACGAGGATCTGCATCGTCGTCGTCGTTGTCCTCGTTGCGCTGTTCCCCCGCGTCGTTAGGCTTGTCGGACGTATCCGGAGCCTGTTGACGCGTGTAGATAGTCTTGAGGACGTGGCAATTCTCCATGGTGTGGTTCGACTTGGGATGGAGCTGGCAGGGTCCCTTCAATGCTTTGGCGTAGTCATCCTCGTAGTTTCGACGCCCGCTGCCCTTTTTCACGGTATTGACCTCACCGTCGTCTTCCCAAGCGCGCTTGCTTCTGTAATCGTCACGGCGGTTGCGCCGCTGATTCCGTTGATCACGGGGGTCGCGGGAGTCGTTGCGCTGGTTGCGACGGTCAAAATTGTCGTTCCGACCACGATTGCTGCGGTAATCGTCGCGGTGTGGAGGGTGGTCGGAGCGTGGAACCCTTGCTGCTTCTTCAACGATTATCTTTTTAGCGTCGTCAGCGTCCGCGTATTTCTTAGCGGTGGCCAAAAGCGCTGTGACTGATTCGGGTCTCTTCCGGAGGAGCTTGTCTCTTAGGGCGTCGTGGAAGCGGAGGCCGGTGACGAAAGCCTCGATTGCTTCGTTGTCGGAGATTGATGGGACCTTGATGCGCATCTCCGAGAAACGCCGAACGTACTCGCGCAGTGGTTCATCCTTCCGATCTCGGATCCGCTGCAGATCGTACTTGTTGCCGGGTTGTTCACAAGTAGCGATGAAATTGTCGATGAAGGCCTGCCTGAGCTCCTGCCAAGAGTCAAAATAGTTCACTGGCAAGCTAACCAGCCATTGGTGACCTGCATGACCAACAGCGACTGGGAAGTAGTTAGACATGACGTGCTCGTTAGCCATGGCTGAGCGGCACGCAGTTTCGTAGAGCATGACCCATAATTCGGGGTTTTCCTTGCCGTCGTACTTCTAAAGCTTCTCGAGCTTGAAATTCTTGGGCCATATGACTTGGCGCAGGTGTGGAGTGAACTGCTTCAGACCCGGCGGACCGTGGGCGGTGTCATACTCCATACGGCGATAGCTTTCATGGGATGCACAATCGTCGGCTCTCTGGTTGATGCGAGCACGCAGATCACGTCCGCCGAGGTAATGGCGGAGATCGTTATTGCCATCGCGGCGATCTCGATTGCCGTCTGGATTAGCCCTGCGACCGTGGTTATCACGGCGATTGTCGCGGTTATCTCGGCGGTTGTCGCCTCGAACGTCGTGGTGGTTATCCTCCCGGCGGCTGTTGTCGTCCCGACCACCATCATGACCACCGTTTCCGCCTTGACGGTTGTCTGATGGGTCGTTATTGCGCGAGCCATGTTGGTTGAGTGACTGTGAGTGACTCGAGTATTGGCGGCTGTGGCTTGATTCGACAGAAACGGATGGAGCCCGGGCTTGATTCATCTCTGCGGTCTGAGCCATAGCAGCTGTTAGATAAGCTTGTATGTCATCACGGACTGCTTGGGTCTCGGGAGTGTTGGGCAACCGCTGCATTGTCGCCATGGCAACGGCTACGTTGGCGCTTGGGGTCTTGAAGACTTGTTTGTCCCCCACCCTGTCGAAAGCATTGTTGAGGTCATGAGGTCGGAGCCTTATGCGTCGTGCCTCCTGGTCTGCTTCAGCTTCGATTTGCCGGTGATTAAACCGGTCAATATTGCGTGCTTCGTGTGCAGTCTTTTCTTGTTCTGTTTCACCAACTGCTGGCGGCTCGTCGTTGCTGACAACATGGATCAAATCCCCTCGTCTTGGCGGGAAAGACGGAAATTGGGGGAAACCCAGGGCGTGGTCTGGTAGATCCAGATCGTATTTGACGCCTTCATCTTCGTGACGCTGAAGCTCGGTGTGGACAGATGCGTTGGATGCGACGCCGGATGAGGAGCTGGAGTCACCCTCTCGGACTGTGTGGATGGATCCTTCTTGATAATCTTCAATCCGGACCATGTTGACGATGTTGCATGGCTTTAGCCGAGATCGGTGGATAGGATATAGGTCCGAGTGGCGTCGTAGGTTGTACGCGTAGCTGGAGGCAGCATTTTGCAGGCCGTAGGGCTGGGCCTGGTGGTTCTCCGTCGGGACTTCGTACTCGCAGAGTCGGAGACCGGTCGTGAAGGCTGGCTGGCGATGAGCGGAGCGTCCCTCAGGAGTAGATACGACCACAAGATCTGTTCCAAACCGTGCAGGACGACTGGCCCAAGCCGGTCAGATAGATCTGTTGTGGGGAGCTGTTACCTGCTCATTAGGTTGGCTTTGAATCGTACTTACCAGAGCTAGGGTTTCAGCGAGTTTGATGCCGACCCGATCGATGGAGTCGTGCAGGTTGGTGTCGTCGATCTGCTTTCCTCTGTAGCGGGGAAGCGGATGATGGGTTGTCGGCGTGGCTGTGGGCGTGGTCGGAGCCAAATGTACCGTGGTCGGAGCCAGATCCATCATGGTCGGAGCCGTGTTCGTCGTGGTCGGAGCCGTGTTCACCGTGGTCGGAGCCGTGTTCACCGTGGTCGGAGCCGTAGCCGATGCAGGTGAAGTAGTCGTCGGCGCGGGTTGAATCCACGCCTCCTCCGCGGTCATGGCGATGGAGACGCCAGGGCCGGTGGTCTAAGTGATCTGGCCGACGGTGAACGTGAGGCCGTTGGGCGTAGCCATGGAGCCGGAGATGATGACCATCTTGTTTGCTTGGAGAGCAGTACGCACACCCCCTACCTGGCGCGCCACTGTCGACGAAATATGGTCGGCAGTCTACCTAGGGGTATGCCTAAGGTAGTAGATTATCGGCAGACAGATGCGCAAGCCCCAAACAAGACGGTGACACAAGACAGACACGAGGTTTTATCCAGGTTCGGCCGCCAAGAAGGCGTAATACCTATAACCTGCGTCTGATTTGTATTGCTGTATGTCAATGAGAGATGTTTTTTAGAGGGGTCCCCTGCCCGCCTTGTATAGTCCGGGGGGCAGGGTTACAGATCTGGAAACTAATCCTAGTCAGTTACAATTGCCATATGTGGCCGGATAAGGATTCCTATTCTAACCGACCAGGATCCTGCTTGGTCGCCAAATCCGTCTTGATTCCTTGTGCGGGACTCCGATCAGGTTAACTGGGCCGCACGTCGCCTTTCAGGTGGACTGAACCCATCAATCCGGGCCAGCCCAAGCTTAGCCGTAAGGGTATAGGGGTTAATACCCCCACATATTGATATTACATAAAATGTGTAGACTACATTATTATTAACAGTTACTCAAAGTTGTACGGGAAAAGTATTGTTGTCTTGTCGTGCTGCTTCACGAAGAACATCATGATATTCTCCTGTGCTTCGGATACCCACCGCTCCTTGACAATAATACCGGTTTTGAATACGATATAAGGATCAATGAAGCCAACATTGGTGTCTTGTATTCTTTGGAGCTCTGACATCTGGAATCTATATATAAATATAAGTTACATGTGAGGATAATTATATACACGTACGCATGGAAGTGAGTTTATTAAATAAAAGTAAGAATCACTTACAAACAAAAGGAGCTAATGATTGATTTGTCCAGAGCGTCTAAGTGGAATAGTTGATGCAATTCTTCGAAACTAATATGTAAGATGTCATCGCCACGAAAGTAATGATGGTCTCTAAATCTGACAAAGATCCACTGCTCACCCCTGCCACATGCCTACATGTACCACTTGTTGAGCAAGTACATTTGCGTACCCAATTCATTCAGAGCCGCAGGGTTGTACAGACTTTTGCCATATTTATAAGTCTTCCAGGTATCAACTTCCAGGTTCTAGATTGGAGCTTTGCCCATCAATTGATCCAAGGTTAAACCAGTATCTTTAAAAAAAGCATTAAGGGCTTGAACCGACACTTCTCCAGAGTTGTCTGGTCGATAGACTTCTATGTTGGAACCATATTTATTAGCAACAACAAGATTTTGCATTGGTTGCTTCTGTTGTCCGAGCTGTGGGACATCCTTCCCTAATGCTCTTTTCCTTTTCTTATCTGCATCATGTGACTTCACGAGGGAGCGGTCATAGTCTGATAGTGGCGAAGGCTTACGAAGTTCAATCATCTTTTTCTTGTGAGCATCGACCTCCTGCCTCAGCACCTCTCGTGGTAGGTAAAAGTACGGCTTCTCCTTAAGCTTCGCTTGACTCTTGTTTTTGGTATCTATAAAAAAAATCTTTCACTTTTTTGTCTTCTTCAGCTGCTATTTGCTCATTAGTCTTTTCAGGAAGTATTTCTTAAGAAATAACTCTTTTTCTCGGGGTCTTCTTTGCCGCCGGGACCTTAGACATCTTTGTAGTGCATCGCTGTGGAGGGGGTGGGGGCGGTGTTGGAGACCGGCGTGGAGGCGATGTGGCCGGTGTTGGTGGAGACCGGCGTGGAGGCGTTGGAGATCGTTGTGGAGGCGGTGGGGCCGGTGTAGGAGTTGGAGATCGTTGTGGAGGCGATGGGGCTGGTGTAGGAGTTGGCGATCGCCGTGGGGATGAAGTCGTCTCGCCCCCCGTGACGCTGTGATGAGATGGGGAATAAATAATTAGGCTAGGCTAGGGGGAGACCCTGCTACAAAAACAAGTTGTGTGTTAATTATTTTTGAAGCCAATAGAAAATTAATGGAAAATAATATTTCATTCACTTTCATTCGTACCTAGGGTGAGGTAGGGGAAGCGGTGGCGCCCTAGGAATGATGATGAAGCGTTTGCGCCATTGAATAAATGTCTTCTCTGCTTCTCCTAGTGTCTTCTCCCCATCACCGTCTTCAATGTCAAGAGGAACATTGCTGTAACCTTTTAGCACTCTATCGACCGAGACGCTAGCATATCCAGGTTGAATAACTGACCCATGGATTCTTGGTGTCTTCGTTCGGTCTATTGGAGATACAACCCCGACAGCCACCATGATTGATGCATTATTACCATTTGGAATATGCAGCTCACATGTTATTAGAGGCTCGGTAATGTCATCAACAGGGAAGCGCAACCCAGCGTTGTCTTGAATAACTGGCAGCTCCATAGAAGCACAACTGCTTTTCATCTGACCAACGGGGCTAATGGTGACTCTCGACGTTGATTGCGATTGCATTTGACTCATTGCTAGCGGCACTTGCCTCTTGATCTCCTCCTGCATTCTTGCCTCAAGAGATTTTTCTCGTTCACGTGATTCAAGCAATGCTTGTCGTGACTCGTCAACAAATTGCTCCAATGCACGGATTCATTCTGCCTCCTCATCCTTCTTTCTCTGGCGACTTTTGTAGGTATCCTTGTCTGCTAGGAATGCGTGTAGCCATGGAACCACCCCATAGCCTCTTGTTCGACCACCGTATTCGGGATTCTCTAGGGCATATGTCAATTCATCCTTCTCTCTGTTGGGCTTGAAAACACCACTATCAGCTTCTTCCCTAGCACGAGCTAGTCTCTGTGTTGCTCTCTCAATTTTTTGGCCAAAAATTAGCTTGCCAGTGTCTGGGTCTAGGCTTCCCCCATGAGCGTAGAACCAATTCTTCGCGCGTTGAGGCCAGTTCTTCTCTATTGTTTTAGGTATGATTCCCTTGGCAGTAATCTCTGCTTCTAGGTTCTGCCACTTGGGAATAGCACTCCTATAACCACCTGATCCCATGCGATGATGGTATTGCTTCTGTCGGGCATTCTGCCGATTTCTCATCACATGTTCCTCACTGTCTTGAGATGTCTTGTATTCTACGAAGGCATCCCAATGGGACTCCAACTTGACAAACGCCTTAGCATTGAAATTCGGCATAGCATTCTTTAAGATAAACTTTTTATACAATGTCTTCTTCCAACTCTGGAACAATGTTGCCATCTTCTTTATTGTCCAATCCCTCACTAGCTCCTTCAAAGCATCATCTGCTTGTAATGTGAAATGCTGAGTGATATCTCTCCAAGCTAGGTTCTTGTCACGATCAGATACAAAACTAACATTAGGAGCGGATATCTTCTGCTTCCATTCACGAGCACTAACTGGGATCCTATCCCTTACAATGAACCCACATTGATTGACATATGTCTGAGCATGTGGTCCTAATGGTTTGCCGGTGTCGGTGTCGAATTCTGATATTATGAAACGGCCCTCTAATGGCTTTTTTGGCCCTCGGACTTTCCTACTTTTGTCGGTGGTTGATGTAGATCCAGAGATCGGCTACATGAGTAGAAACACAACGATTAACAATAAATATACGTACGCATGCATCTATAAGAGATGATAGATAATCGAATATACCTTGCCAGTATTTTCTTGCGCGATAATTTATTGATCTTCAACAACCGGCATATTTAGGATATCCTCATAATCAGCAAAGTACTGACTCGTGTCATCTACATCCACATTGGTGCCGGCGTTGATAATATCCGCCATTATGTCATCACTCAAGTTATCATTCGGAGCAGCCATTTGTATCTTCAAGATAACACATAGATAGAATTACTATGGTACATAACATAAGTACATGTGATAACACATATAGAATTACTAAATCCAATTAAATATAATAACACATAATATTTCATAAGGATAAACAATAATAAGGTATAGGCTTTAGAATCGAATCAAAAACACTTTCGATCCAAAAATATGGAAATAAGTACATGTATATATATACACATAGAATGATACAATATATTTTCTCTCTCTCAACACATAAAAATAAGTGCATATGTCTATATCTCTAGATATGCATGTGATACACATAGAATGTCTCTCTAGATACAATTTTCTCTCTCTCTCAACACATGAAAATAAGTACATGTATATATACATATAGAAATAATTAAGTACATATGTATACATATAGAATCTCTCTCTAGATATAATATATATAGAGAGATAGAATATATAATTACTAAATCCAATTAAATAAATCTAACAAGAAATTAGATAAACTAGTAATAGATAATACATTTTAATCTAACATATATCAAAAACTATAATAAAAAACTATCTAAAAAAACTATCTAAATAAAATACTAATTAAATTTTAATACATTTAATCTAATATATCAAAAACTATCTAAAAATAACTAAAAAACTAACAATAAACTACTAATTAAAATTTAATACATTTTAATCTAACATACAGCCGAGACTTTGTAAAAAAATCTAAAAAACATGGCTGATCGAGAGCATGCAGCAGATCAAGAGTACTCGTCAGAGGTCGTACGGTGGGTGCACGGGAAGCGTCGGCGACGAAGGGTGGGGTCGGGTGTGGCGGCGGAGACGGGATGCGGCGTTGCGGGCCGAGAGAATGGCGCGGTCGGGCGGGGGTAGACGGCGGCGACGCGGTAGAGACGAGCTCGACGATGGCGGATGGCGCTGCCGGGTGGGGCTAAGCGACGGAGGCGAGATCGAAGATGAATAGAACAGACGTTCGATATATATAGGCCGAGGCCCTTTAGTCCCGGCTGGTAACACCAGCTGGGACTAAAGGACATTTAGTCCCGGCTGGTAAGACCAACCGGGACTAAAGGGTTAAACCTTTAGTCCCGGTTGGTCTTATCAGCCGGGACTAAATGTCCTTTAGTCCTGGCTGGTGTTACCAGCCGGGACTAAAGGTATTTTTGGGCGGGCACCGAAATTGCCGCCCACCCTTTAGTCCCGGTTCTTGGTCTGGGCCGAGACTGAAGGCCTGAAAATTTTGGCAACCCGCCAGCGTAATTGAAAAGGCCTGGAATTTTGATTTTGTTTAATACTAGGTTAATCAATTAATTCCATAGCAACTTCAATACTTTGCAATATTTATTTTAAAAAATACTATTGATTAACTAATTATTTATTGTAAATAGGAAAATTTTGTAACCTAAAGTTTTTAATTTCTTTTATGAATATAGAATATAAATGTTACTAATACTAAGCATTTTGTTAATGCAAAAATATATTTGTAACTTAAAAATAATAAAACTAATATTATTCGATAGGAAATTTATTATCACATTATTGTAACGTCAATGTTTCAATTTTGTCTCGATTTTTTACCAAAATTGACAGGAAATTTTTGTTGAACCTATAAAAATAAAAAAAATATAGTAGTTTTTGTTTTACAACTTTTTCAAATGAAAAATAGCCTATATAAGGATTGTATATATTGATGAGCTTAACAAACTCGGTATTCAAAACTTTTCAATTTGAGATAATCTAGGGTTCCGAAAACTAGTTTGTAGGCGTCGAAATTTAAAAATCACAAATTTGAACCGTCCAAACTTTCTCAAATGGAAAGTTGACCAAAACAACAATTGTAGATCTTTTTGAGTTTAACAAACTTGGTATTCAAAACTTTTCAATTTGAAGTCATTTAGAGTTCATAATATTAGAGTCAAAGTGTTGTTTTTTCATTTGACCAAATTTGACTTGGTCAAACTTGCTCAAATGAGACACTAAATGACCTCAGATGAAAAAACTCTGAATACTAAGTTTGATCATCTCATCAAGATCTACAATTGTTACATAGCTCATTTTCCCATTTGAGAAATTTTTATTAAACACTAGTCATAACTTCTTGAATCTCATATAGACTTTCTAAAACTATGTCACACACTTGTGAAATTTGAACTACATCTTGTTTAAGCTTTCTCAAATGAAAAAATGGCCTATATAAGGATTGTAGATATTGATGAGTTTAACAAACTTGGTATTCAAAACTTTTCAATTTGAGACAATCTAGGGTTCTGAAAACTAGTTTGTAGGCGTTGAAATTTAAAAATCATAAATTTGAACCGTCCAAACTTTCTCAAATGGAAAGTTGACCAAAACAACAATTGTAGATATTTTTGAGTTTAACAAACTTGGTATTCAAAACTTTTCAATTTGAAGTCATTTAGAGTTCATAATACTAGAGTCAAAGTGTTATTTTTTTATTTGACCAAATTTGACTTGGTCAAACTTGCTCAAATGAGACACTAAATGACCTCAGATGAAAAAACTCTAAATACCAAGTTTGATCATCTCAGCAATATTTACAATTGTTACATAGATCATTTTCCCATTTGAGAAATTTTTATCAAACACTAGTCACAACTTCTTGAATCTCATATAGACTTCCTAAAACTATGTCACACACTTGTGAAATTTGAACTACATTTTGTTCAAGCTTTCTCAAATAAAAAAATGGCCTATATAAGGATTGTAGATATTGATGAGCTTAACAAACTTGGTATTCAAAACTTTTCAATTTGAGACAATCTAGGGTCCCGAAAACTAGTTTGTAGGCGTCGAAATTTAAAAATCACAAATTTGAACCGTCCAAACTTTCTCAAATGGAAAGTTGACCAAAACAACAATTGTAGATATTTTTGAGTTTAACAAACTTGGTATTCAAAACTTTTCAATTTAAAGTCATTTAGAGTTCATAATACTAGAGTCAAAGTGTTGTTTTTTTATTTGACCAAATTTGACTTGGTCAAACTTGCTCAAATGAGACACTAAATGACCTCAGATGAAAAAACTCTGAATACCAAGTTTGATCATCTCAGCAAGATCTACAATTGTTACATAGCTCATTTTCCCTTTTGAGAAATTTTTATCAAACACTGGTCACAACTTCTTGAATCTCATATAGACTTTCTAAAACTATGTCACACACTTGTGAAATTTAAACTACATTTTGTTCAAGCTTTCTTAAATGAAAAAATGTCCTATATAAGGATTGTAGATATTGATGAGCTTAACAAACTTGGTATTCAAAACTTTTCAATTTGAGACAATCTAGGGTCCCGAAAACTAGTTTGTAGGCGTCAAAATTTAAAAATCACAAATTTGAACCGTCCAAACTTTCTCAAATGGAAAGTTGACCAAAACAACAATTGTAGATCTTTTTGAGTTTAACAAACTTGGTCAAACTTGCTCAAATGAGACACTAAATGACCTCAGATGAAAAAACAATTGTGAAGTCATAACATATTACATAATATCCGTCTCTAAAACATAATATATTAAACATGCATCGTTGTATCATGCGGGCACAACAGTGAATTTCTTCTTGACGTATGACCCTTGGTTATGATCTTATCGTAACCATAGAGTGTCTTCATCATAAAACATGATGCTTGGATCTTTCTTCACTATGAAGGGTGGAATTCGGACATTTCTTTCATA
Organism: Miscanthus floridulus; assembly: GCF_019320115.1. Classification (NCBI taxonomy): domain Eukaryota; kingdom Viridiplantae; phylum Streptophyta; class Magnoliopsida; order Poales; family Poaceae; genus Miscanthus; species Miscanthus floridulus. Next base: position 4,574,696 of record NC_089582.1, read on the forward strand.
ATCTTCTGACATGTCTGACTTGTCTTCAATTCCCACTATATTTATTTTCCCAGAAAGAACTATGTGGCGCTTTGGCTCATTGATCATTGAGTTGATGTCTTCGTTTTTTCCTCTCTTTGATTTTATAGACATGTCTTTCACATAGAACACCTGACTCACATCGGCAGCAAGGACGAATGGTTCGTCTTTGTACCCAATATTGTTGAGGTCCACTGTTGTCATTCCATACTCTTTGTCGACTGTTACCCCTCCTCCGGTCAGCTTCACCCATTGGCACCGGAACAAAGGGACTTTAAAATTAGGTGCGTAGTCTAGTTCCCATATATCTTCTATGCGGTCATAATATGTTTGTATATTCCCATTTGGATCTGTGCCATCTATGCGAACACCACTATTTTAATTGGTGCTCCTTTTATCTTGGGTAACTGTGTAAAATGTATTCCCATTTATCTCGTACCCTTGGTATATGAGGATATGCCATTATGGTTGCCTAGCCAACAAATACAGTTGCTCATCAATATTGTCATCGCCTTGACATTCTTTTCGCAACCAACCACTAAAACTTTCCATGTGCTGACGCCTAATCCAAGCTTCAGTCTTTCCTGGAAACTTGGATCGTAAGAACTTCTTATGTATCTCGATGTATGGATGCACCAATGATGAGTTCTGAAGAACTGTGTAGTGTGCTTTATTGAAATAATCGTCTTCCATGCCAATATATGTTTTCTTCCCTAAAGTTCCTTTACCACTGAGTCTCCCCTCGTGTCGCGATTCGGGAACGCCAATTGGGGCAAGGTTAGGAATAAAGTCAACACAGAACTCAATGACCTCCTCTGTTCCATAGCCCTGGGCGATGCTTCCTTCAGGCTTAGAACGGACTTTCACATATTTCTTCAAGACTCCCATAAACCTCTCGAAGGGGACATGTTATGTAAGAACATAGGTCCAAGAATACTAATCTCCTTCACCAAATGAACTAGGAGGTGTGTCATGATATTAAAGAAGGATGGAGGGAACACCAACTCAAAGCTGACAAGACATTGAACCACATCATTCTGTAGAGTAGCTAGTTCCACTGGATTGATTGCCTTCTGAGAAATTGCATTGAGGAATGCACATAGCTTCACGGTGGCTAGACGTACATGTGGAGGTAGAATTCCTCTTAAAGCAACTGGAAGTAATTGCGTCATAAGCACGTGGTAGTCGTGGGACTTTAAGTTTAGGAATTTCTTATCTGGCACATTTATTATACCCTTTATATTGGAGGAGAATCCCGATGGGACCTTGATGCTGCTTAGACATTCGAACATGCTGTCCCTCTCTTCTTTGCTAAGCATGTAGCTAGCAGAACTTAAGTAATGACGTCCATCATCTGTCTTCTCTGGATGAAGGTTGTCTCATTCTTTCATGCCCTGCAAGTTCTGGCGTGCTTCAAGTGAATCCTTTGGCTTCCTGTACACACCCATGAATCCTAACAGGTTCACACAAAGATTCTTTGTCTGGTGCATCACGTCGATTGCATTGCAGACCTCTAGGACTTGCCAATAGGGTAGCTCCCAAAAGATGGACTTCTTCTTCCACATGGGTGCGTGCCCCTTAGCATCTTTGGGAACAGATTCGCCGCCTTATCCCTTTCCAAATACTACTTTCACATCCTTGACCATTGCGAGTACATCTTCCCCGGTTCGGTTATGAGGCTTCTTCCGGTGGTCTGGCTTACCTTTAAAATGCTTACCTTTCTTTCTTACTTGGTGATTTAATGGAAGGAATCGACGATGGCCAAGGTACACGACCTTTCGACATCTTTTCAAATATATATTGTCAAGGTCATCAAAATAATGTGTGCATGCATTATATCCTTTGTTTGTCTGACCTGAATGATTACTTAAAGCAGGCCAATCATTGATTGTTACGAACAACATTGCTCGTAGGTCAAAGTGTTCTTGTTTGTACTCATCCTAGACACGTACACCTGGTTTGTTCCATAAAACTAGAAGTTCTTTAACTAATGGCTTCAGATAGACATCAATGTCGTTGCCAGGTTGCCTCGGACCTTGGATGAGGATCGGCATCATAATGAACTTCTGCTTCATGCATAACCATGGAGGAAGGTTGTAGATATATAGAGTAACTGGCCAAGTGCTATGACTAGTGCTCTGCTCCCCAAAAGGATTCATACCATCTGTACTTAAGGCGAACCTTAAGTTTCTAGCCTCATTTGCAAACTCTAGAAATTCCCTGTCTATCGTTCTCCACTGGGACCCATCAGCTGGGTGTCTCAGCATATTGTCTACCTTACGGTCTCCTTTATGCCACCGCAACAACTTTGTATAGTCTTTATTTCTGAACAAATGTTTTAAGCGTGGTATTATAGGAGCATACCACATAACCTTGGTAGGGATTTTCTTTCTAGGACGTTGTTCACCCTTGATGTCACCAGGATCATCGCGCCTGATCTTATACCGCGATGCTTTACATACCGGGCATTCATCCAAATTCTCATATTCATTGCCATGGTAGAGGATGCAGTCATTAGGACATGCATGTATCTTCTGGATTTTTAATCCCAATGGGCAGACAACCTTTTTTGCTTCGTACGTAATGGTGGGCAATTCATTTGGCTTCGAAAGCATCTTCTTTATGAGGTTCAATAAATTCCCAAATGCCTTGTCGGATATACCATTCTTTGCCTTCCACTGTAGCAATTCCAGTGTTGTACCAATCTTTTTTTGCCCCTCTTCGGTCTATCGGGTATAGCAACTTCCTATGATCCTTAAGCATGCGCTCGAACTTAACTTTCTCTTTTTCACTTTCCAATTCTTGTTGTGCATCACGAATGGCATCGCCAAGAGCATCACCAAGATCATCTTCTACCGCTACCTCTTCTTCATCTCCCCCTATTGTAGTATCATCAAAGGCACCATACTAAGCAATAATGTCATCAATGTCTATATCTTCTCCTTCACCTTCTTCCATCATGACCCCGCTTTCTCCATACTTAGTCCAACATATATAGTTTAACATGAAACCTAACTTAAGCAAATATGAATGAAGACTCATTGAGCTTGAATATTCCTTTAAATTCTTACATAGAGCACATGGACAGCACATGAAACCATCCCGCTTATTTGCCTCGGCCACACCTAAGAAATAGTGCAAGCACTCAATAAAGTCTTGGGAGCGGCGATCGGTATTGTACATCCAATGGCGTGATATAATCTGTATTACACGATAAATTATAAAAACCTTGAACATAATTAAGTATTTTATTACACAACATAAATGACACACACATGGTTGATTAATTAACTAAGCCTGGCTACAACGTAAGCAATCCCAACTATCACTAAACAAACTAAAACTACAATGCACTTCAGTAACATAATTATTTCGTGATCGTACGCAACTAAAACAGACAAATCATTCTTCTGTTGAATATCAATAAGCTTCTCCTGCTGGCTCACTGACTCATCAGCAGCAGCCGCTACCTCAAGCGCACCCAAATTCTGCACGTATGTAGCATAATCTTCCTCCCAGTACCAACCATCGCATCCATTGCCCTCCCACTGAGATTAAAGCCAAAAAATATTTAGTCAAAAATATTCAAGAAAAGCAAGTCAATTAGCTATAATTATAAAATGCGTAAGAAACTCATATCGTGATCCAGGCACTTGTAGAAAACACGACCCTTGTTGGGTCCCTGTCTCTTGACTCGGTACTCCATCACAATCTTCTGCTTACACTTGCCGCAGATAATGAGAGGAAGTTCTGGCCTCAGTCGTTTCGCAACCGAACGAGAGGCCGAGGATCCGGTACCAGTTGTCATCTACTTTCTATACTTATTTTTGCAAACTAGTGTAAATTTTATATTTTCTAAAATGATATATTTAAATAAAACTAGTACGGATTTCACATGTTTCAATAAATAACCATCCGTACTAGTTGACCTTGCTTACGTGATCATCTCGGCCAGCATTTCTCCACCGGACGGCACCGTACTTAGCCAAGGAAGAGCTCCGATTCTACGAGAAAGGGAACACGGTCTTCCACGATTGTTGCCGCTCTCCCTCGTAGAATCAAAGTTCCTCCTTGACGTCCGTTACCGCTCAGCACAGAACATGTTGGCCGAGCTGAACACGGTCCGCAAGTTCAACTAGTATGGATTTTCTATAATTTTCTAACTATTTACTAAGTTTTTCATTTCATGTAAAATTTAATTCTAAAAAAAGGCATGATTTCTAAGTAGTTCATTTCACAGAAAAAAAAATTCTAAGTGACCTGCTCGATATCGGCAAGCTCACGGACATTTAGGTTGCCGAGGATAGTAACATTTGTAGATGACATTTATAGGTCTGAAGTTATCAAATATCCATCAAATTATAGCTCAAAAACATGTTTCAATAAATAACCATCCGTACTAGTTGACCTTGCTTACGTGATCAACTCGGCGAGCATTTCTCTATCGGACGGCACCGTACTTGGTCAAGGAAGAGCTCTGATTCTACGAGAAAGGGAACACGGTCTTCCACGACCGTTGCCGCTCTCTCTCGTAGAATCAAAGCTCCTCCTTGATGTCCGTTACTGCTCGGCAGAGAACATGCTCGCCGACCTGAACACGGTCCGCAAGTTCAACTAGTACGGATTTTCTAAAATTTTCTAACTATTTTCTAAGTTTTTCATTTCATAGAAAATTTAATTCTAAAAAATAAAAGGCATGATTTCTAAGTATTTCATTTCATGGAAAAAATAATCCTAAGTGACCTGCTCGATATCGACGAGTTCGTGGGCGTTTAGGTTGCCGATGATAGTAACATTTGTAGATAACATTTGTAGGTCGGAAGTTATCAAATATCCATCAAATTATAGCTCAAAAACATGTTTCAATAAATAACCATCCGTACTAGTTGACCTTGCTTACGTGATCATCTCGGCGAGCATTTCTCCACCGGACGGCACCGTACTTGGCCAAGGAAGAGCTCCGATTCTACGAGAAAGGGAACACGGTCTTCCATGACCGTTGCCGCTCTCCCTTGTAGAATCAAAGCTCTTCCTTGGTGTCCGTTACCGCTCGGCAGAGAACATGCTCACCGAGATGAACACGGTCCGCAAGTTCAACTAGTACGGATTTTCTATAATTTTCTAACTATTTTCTAAGTTTTTCATTTCATGGAAAATTTAATTCTAAGATCACGTAAGCCACCGGGGACGAGGATGGCGCGTGCTCCAGCGAGGACGAGCGAGGCGTGATTTTGATGAACTAATTTAACTTTTGTTTATACAAACATATATGCAAATCATCATGTGATTTTGAGCTAAAAATGACATATAAAATCATAATAAAGTCCAACATATAAAGTTACACATGCATCTACTTCGCAAAATAAGATAAGCTACTGATAAAATATAAGAGGATTAAGTTTGTTACCTCCAAAATCGAAGAGCAACACCAATGGAGGGAGAGAGAGCAAGAACAACAACAAGCTGAAGAACAGAGGCAATGAGTTTAAATGGAATGGCTCGGGTTCGGGGAGGAAGAAATGAGCTGAATTATAGGCCGGGATGATTAGTCCCGATTACGGGTTCAAACCGGGACTAAAGATTAATTTTTATTCCCGGGGCATCACCCAAACCGGGACTAAAAGCTTTAGTCCCTCCCGGTTGGTAATAACAGCCGGGACTAAAGATCTCTGCCCCGCGGACGACCGTTGGGCAGGGACCTTTAGTCCCGGTTGGTATTACCAACCGGGATTAAAGGGTCCTTTAGTCCCGGGGGTAAAAAATACCGAGGCTAATGCCAAATTAGGACATCGTTCTAAAGCCTGTTCTCTAATAGTGAAGGCAACGCACACTCGCTCCATGCGATCAGCTCAATCCCCGTAGCAACCGCAGCAAATCAGGAAAGCAAAAATCAATTCCTCGTGATAGACATTTTTTTTTTGGCACGATCACCGCTTCGGGTCATCGGTCTACACCTAAAAATTACTAACTTTATCGTTGGATGAAGAAGTTGATCGCTTTGCCCAGCTTAATTAATCCGGCTTCCGCGTCACCCGGCTGCCGCGTGTCCCCGTAGTCTGTTGGCCGTTCCGTCTTTCCACGTATTCACGTATAGGCGCATGTTAGTCGCTAGCTCGTTTGCCGTGGAGAGGAGTTTGAGCCGTGGATCACGTATTCACGTATACACAGGGGCCACGTGGCAGCCACGTACGTACAAGCTGTCGCACGGGAGCATGGTGCGACACCGTCGCATATCTCTTCGTCTCTATAACTAAAACATTCATAACTATTCCGTCCACAGATACGACACCAAAGCCGCTCCATGCGATCAAATCAGAAAGGCAAACGTGCACTCGCTTCATGCGATCAAATCAAGAAGGCAATGCGCACTCGCTCCATACGATCAGCTCAATCCCCGTAACAACCACATCAAATCAAGAAAGAAAAAATTAATTCCCCACGATAGATATTTTTTTATGCCATAATCACCGCTTCGGATCGTTGATCTACACCTAAAAAATTACTAACGTTATCGTTGGATGAGGAAGTTGATCGCTTTGCCCAGCTTAATTAATCCGGCTTCCGCGTCGCTCGGCTGCCGCGTGTCCCCGTAGTCCGTTGGCTGTTCCGTCCTTCCACGTATTGACGTATAGGTGCATGTTAGTCGCTATCTCGTTTGCCGTGGAGATGAGTTTCAGCCGTGGATCACGTATTCACGTATACACAGGGGACACGCGGCAGCCACGCACGTATAGGCTGTCGCACAGGAGCACGGTGTGACGCCGTCGCATATCTTTACAACTAAAATATTCATAATTATTCCGTCCATAGGTGCGACATCAAAGCCACTCTATGCGATCAAATCAGGAAGGCAACGCGTAGTCGCTCCATGCGATCAAATCAGGAAGGCAACGCGTACTCGCTCTATGCGATCAGCTCAATCCCCATAACAGTCGCAGCAAATCAGGTAAGAAAAAACAATTCCCCACAATAGATATTTTTTGTGCCACAATCACTGCTTCGGGTCGTCGGTCTACACCTAAAAAATTACTAACGTTATCGTTGGATGACGAAGTTGATCGCTTTGCCTAGCTTAATTAATCCGGCTTCCGCGTCGCCCGGCTGCCGCGTGTCCCCGTACTCCGTTGGCGCGGTGCAGGGGTCACTTTCTTCTTTG